>NW_028139241.1:107630-172445 GCF_965202585.1 Thalia democratica
TGAATTTAATCGTAAGTTGATCAGCAGAATTAATAACTAACTTTTAACGGTATTTGAAAGAAAAACTCAAATATATACGCATTGAAATTAGATTAACTCTTTTAGATAAACAATGTTGTTTAGGGTTTTGGAAATATTGTTTTACGAAAGCTTATCAAATGTTTTTGTTATTACAAAAACATCCGTATTTATTCAAGTGCTTTAAAATTAGAGAATAAATTGTTAGTTTACTACAGATTTATTTTTAAATTCTTTTATTATATTATCACTCTTACCCCTAACCCTTACCTTTGGTCGTTAGCTTTGTTTTATGTTTATTTTTTCTTTTTTACAAAATTCTTTTATTAGTTATTTTCTATTATTAATTTAGCTTTCTATGTTACCCTTAACCCTTACCCTAGGTCAGTAACTTTTTGTTTTATTAGATATTTTAAAGTTTTTTATCTTTTTTTTCTAATTTTTCATGTTTTTTTACTCTTGTGCAATCGACCCTTGGTGCAAAATCGTCTTCGTGCAATTTTGTTCCCTCGAGAAATTTGTGCCCTCGTACAAATTTGGCTTTGTGAAATTTTGTGCATTCTCGAAATTTAGTTTCCTCGTTCAATTTAGTAACCTCGTGAAACTTTGTATTTGTGCAATATAGACCCGTTCTCGTACTTTCTACCCTCACTGATAACTTTGTACGTTTTAATTTGTACATGAGAAATGTATAATAAACAATGAACTTTACCGCAAGATGAACAACAACAGCATCCGAGACAATCCTACGACCGGTTTCGTCCTTATTAGGACTCATCAGGCAAGAATAGTCGCGAGAAACCGCTATTGTGATCTTAAACAAGCGGGCTTAAGTACGAAGTACTGAAGCGATCGTTCCTGCCTGATGAGTCCTAATAAGGACGAAACCGGTCGTAGGATTGTCTCGGATGCTGTTGTTGTTGATCTTGCGGTAAAGTTCATTGTTTATTATCGATGGCATAAAACATCTCAACTTCGTTGATGATGGCCGAAATAAATACTGGCTAAAACTGATCAAACGAGCGCAGACTACAATCTCACAACAAGCTGACAATGTCTGAGACGTTGGGCTGTGAATGATTTAGCTGTGTCATTTTTTCAACTTTACCCACAAACGATCGCTTCAGTACTTCGTACTTAAGCCCGCTTGTTTAAGATCACAATAGCGGTTTCTCGCGACTATTCCTGCCTGATGAGTCCTAATAAGGACGAAACCGGTCGTAGGATTGTCTCGGATGCTGTTGTTGTTGATCTTGCGGTAAAGTTCATTGTTTATTATCGATGGCATAAAACATCTCAACTTCGTTGATGATGGCCGAAATAAATACTGGCTACATGAGAAATGGTTAGGATTCATTTTATCTTAAATTTCAATTTTCTTACAAAAATAATGTTTACACTTTTTAATCAGTCTTTTTTTAACTAGCTTTTTTATTTTAATGTCCATTAGTAACAATAAAATTTTTTATATTGTATACATCTTACATACTAATTAAGAAAATACCTTAATGAAACTTACTAAAACTCATTAGTCTTATTTAGCAGTAACATTTATATCTGAAGCCGTGGTTAGATTAATATTTTCTATTTATTAATTAATATCTCAATCGAAGTAAAAGTTAAAACGAATAAAAAACAGCACAAAAATTAGAATTAGAAAAAAAAGATCAAATGAATTATTCATTTCTCCTGTCAATCTTTGAACAAACGGATATTCTTCTTTTTCCCAGATATGTGTAGTTATATGGTATTTTGCTTCATATCCTAAATGTAGGTGTTAAAATTAATGCACTTTGAAAAGTAACAACTTTTACAACAATTGAAATTGTGATCAAAAGTATATTTTTATTTCAACTTTTAAGTTTTCCATTACAGTTTTCTTTAAACTTTCCATGAGTTACTTAAAAAGACTTGTTAGCTTTTAATTTCTAAAGTTCATTGCTTATTAAAACGATAAAAAAGACTGATAAAAACTAAAACGTTATTTAACAGAACTATCTCGGAATTTAAAATTTATATCAAAGCTAGTCTATGCTATGTAAAACTTAAACAAACCTAAGTTTTTTTTAATGTTTAAACTACCCTGATATGGTCTGAGTCGAAGAAAAATCGCAAACTAGCCTAGGTATCAAATTAGATTGGGCATATAAGCTGAAAACAACCCAAGTTTTAAGATTTTGCCAAAAGAACTGATATAGCCGAAATTTTTATCAAATTTTACATCTTTAATAAGAAAATTCAGTTAAAACAACTTATATACATTTAAAAATTTATTATTTTTTGATAACGAAAAAAAATTAAAGTAGGGTTACAGTACCTGTTCTTTAATTTAATGTAAATACATTCATATTTTATTTTAAATTAAAAACCTTAAAATAGACTGGTATTTTTTTAACCTTGATTAAACTTATAAAATCAATGGCCATCTTAAAGTTTATTTGCCTGTTTTATAAGAACATTCCTTAATCTAGTCTAGTTTAATTTGTCTAAGTCTAGTTTAACTTGTAGAATAATACTTAGCATTAGGTATTTATTAATTTTAAAATAAATGTAATTTTTACATTTTTTTAAAAATATGATAAGCTGGATTTACAATTAGGAAAAAGTTTAAGGCTAGTATTTTACAATAAAATTAAACATCTTACTGTAACTATGACAAAGTTATTTTATTTTTCAAAGTTTAATGTAAACCAAGCTTTATTGTGTCAAATCAAGTTCGATAAAAAATCATAATTCTTATTGTTAAGCAAGTTTTAAAATATATTCCAGTTAAGCCATTGAAAAATTTTGCAACTATTACTAATAGCCTTTACTTACATCAAAGCAGTTTTATTTGAAGTAAAGTACTTTTTAAACAGAAGTAGAAGACAAAAACTAAAAAAAATATTGTGAGAAATATTTTAACACTTGATACTTTTAGAATTTAACAAAGTCAACTAATACAGCTAAAACAAATCATTATAGTTCAAACAATGAATACATTGTATATTTATCAAAACTAACTTGAGTTTTACAAAAAAAAAAAGGCTAACCCAGGATTTAAGATAAAAACATTTAGCTTAAAAAGTCTTCTGAACTATAAAAAAAAATACAGTGTTATTAAAAATTGTTTAAAAAATTCTCCAGGTTTTTTGAACAAAAAGTATTTGGTCTATTTTTAGTTTAAAATTCAAACTATTTCAAATAATGTAACAACAACGAAATGATACTTGTTTAGTTATTTTAAATGTGTTTTTAAACAATAATAAATTAATCTTTTTTTTTCTCTCTATATTTTTTTTTTACTAACTGGATTATCATTACTTTAAATGTTTTTTTTTTAATTTTAGATTTTTCCTGAATATTTAGTGTTTTTTAGTTTAAATTCTAGGTTCTATCAGTTAATTTTTTAATTTCTCAAATTCAAGGTTTTTTACCTAAGATGTCAATTTCTTGGTTTTTTCAAGATTTAAGTTTTTTTAGCAACACTGTAAGTTAGTATATTAAAGTTAGTAGTTTCAAAAAATAAAATTTGTACATCCACAATGTCAAACTACCCATTGTATTTTACAAAGAACCTTAGAAAAAATAACTTCTACAAAATGTTCTATCAAATATTTATGTTTTATAATGTTATATTTTAACTAACTTTAATTAATTTATTAAATACAATTAACTCATACCTCAACCAGGTCAGTTTCATCATCCAAAGGTTCGACTTCCAGAAGAATAATAGATTTTGCTGCTATCTTCTTTTCTCTTTAAATGTAGTGTTTAGTAAGTATTTCTTAAGTATACTTAAATTTTTGTTGAAAATTTATACGTATCACAACAATTTTCTGCATTTTACGTTCAGAAAAATTTCTTATTTATAAATAATGTATAAATTATTATATGAAATTGATTATCTATTTTTAAAATTATTATACAGTTTAACTTAGTTTTATACTAACTTAAAAATAAGCACAATATTTAAACTCTAAAAATTAACAAAATAAGTAAAAACTAGATACGAACCCGTTTGGGGTCTTTAAAATGCATCTTGATTGTGGCTCAATGAATATAAGGTTATTATTTATTATCCATCAATTCCAATGACCTAGTTGTTTATCTTTTTATAGTTATTTTAGTTCAGTTGTTTATTCTCAGAAGGGATTTCACTTTTATTTGACCAAGACGTTAGGAAAGATAGTAAAATGATCAGTTAGATAAATTGAACAGAAGAAAGAAATCAAAAAGAGAAGTAAAACACCACGGCTTAATTTAGCTTAAGTCGTTAACTATATCACTTGTAATAAAACAATAAAGTTTATAAAACTTTTATATTTTTTTATATGATCCCTAAAATTTTCTTCATCGACAATTAGTTTAATGTATCGTAAAATATTCTCGCACCCCAAAGACAATTTCATGTACACTAATGTGCACTAGTGTACATTTTGACGACCACTGTTACAAGGTATTCATTTAAAAACTTGCTAAATAGTTTTATTCTTTTTTAATTTCCAAAAACAGACGAGACAAATAATATTAATACTTTTCTTTCTGTTCTTCAAATTGCTTTCTAACATCAATTTTTTAAGAGTTCATTTTCAACAATAAAACCATTACAAAAATAGCGAAGACAATGTCTTTGTAAACCTAGTTATTTATTAGGAGTTCTTAAAATTTTTCAAGCATAAGACTTCTAATAAATCCCGACACAACTAGGAAAATTTTTTAATGGTAAAATCACTATTAAAAGTTTTTTTTTTGTTTTGGGCGTTTTTTTTATAAAAAATAAGGGAGAATAAAAGTAAGCTGGCGGTTCATCACATGATTCAGTATAATGGCTAACTTAAAAACCAAAACTTTAACTTTTTCAGCAACTCTTAACAGCAAATAAACGAAATTTTCTAAAGCTATCTTAAAACACGTAAAAAGACGGCAGAAAAATCCCTTGACGTCGCTCAAGCAATTTACGCGAAATAAATAAGAAAATAGGAAGTATATGACCAAACCAATTATCAAAAACACTATGTTGCATTTATCTGAAAACCAGTAAAATTCTCCGTAGTTCAGACCTCCCAAGACGTACTTTAAAGCTGGCGGCCGGAACTCCTCCGGCATGTTCTTTGTGTGAAAAAAAATGTTTGCATACAGAGAAAAAGCGGAGAAGAGAAGGGTTAGCGGTGTTGTCAGGCTCGCCGAAAAGATGGTTTGCAGAAGTTCAAAGAGCTTTGCATGGGCTGGCACGTTTCCGATTACAGCGTTCGTTTGACCAACTTTGCTCCACCAGTACGATAACGACTGGGCCCAGTTTTCATGGTCAAGCGGTTCGTATCCGAATGAGGTAATGAAAAAATTTAAACATTTGTTTCCAATTATGCTGCTAACTAAGTTATTCATGTTTACCTTATTTGACCGTAAATTTTTTGCGAAGCCGTAGAATGCAGTAGCTACTTTAAAAAGATTATAAATATAAATTACATGCGAAATTGTAAGCTTAAACCAACCTTTCCACGTTTTCGAGTCTTTTAATCGTTTTTCTTTTGCTTTCATTTCTACCAATTCTCTTTGCATTATTTTTAGGTCTTTATTTGAACGATCATACTCCAAACACAACATTGAAAATACCTCCCTTTCAAAAAAAATAATTTCCTCGCTTATGTTCTTGTCAATCGACCAGTAAGTTGTTATACAATAAAAATTATTGCAAGATCCGTAGCACTCATAAAACTTTTTGACAAACAGTCCAACGCAAAGGATTCCACTTAGAATTTGCTCATACAACCCTACATAGCCATCTAAGTACCCTATGAACCAAAACACTGCATAAGTCAAAAATGTCATTATAGCTGTTGCTGTTTTTATGTATTCTGTCAATTTAGAATCGCTTATACGGTTATACCATGACCAAGCTATTGCTGAGAAGAGTGAGCACTGGGTGAAATAGAAAATGATCTTAACGCATAAGTCTATCCAATCTAGGCTGTAGTAACCAATAGTCATAGCGGAAGTGACATCACAAAATATAAATGGAACAAGAATGATCACTACAATTATAACTTCATGACAAAAAGAAATGTTGAGTTTGTACACGTATTTTTGAATGATATGGAAAAAACAAAAGAAAAATAAAAAGAAAAATAAAGTAATTTTTATAAAATATGCGTCCATTCCAAATATCATTTATTTATTTGTATCTATCTGTAAATAAAACATTATGCTTAAAGATTTTACTAAATTAACTGAAAAAGTTTCATAAATTTCCTAATATAAGTATTTTAGTTAACTTATAAGATAATAAAATGTATATACTATATAGAAACTTACACTAGGTATTTAGAAGTTGATGATGAAGAGCAAAAATAAGGCAAAAAGGTCATTTTGCGGTTTTAATAATAGTTATTTGAGAAATCAATTTGGATGGGGCCATAGCTTTTCAACTACTTTTTTAGAGGGGTCTTTTGAAAAAAAATTGAGAAATCAATATCTAAATAAAAAACTAATATGTTACTTGTTCGAAAATACCAAGATTAAAAGTGTATTATTGGGTAAATTTAGTACTATTTTTTAAGCAAATTGAATAAAACTAATTTTATGAGTCAAGATTTAAATGGATACGAGAACTTTTTAAAATAATAAAACTTATATATACCTAAAATTGTTTTCAAAATGAAATAAAAGACTATCTAAAAAATTGTATTTTATTACAAGTATCAACAAAAGCATTAACAGAACTCAAAATCAATGAAAACGGCTAAATTTATTTTGTTTTAAACTAAAAGAGTTGCCAAAATTTTTTGAGATTTTTCTCAGTTTTTTTAAGTACATGTTTGTAGGTCTAATTTTATTTTAAAGCTAACTGAACACTGGTACTTAATAAGTCAGAGCGACCAATTTTTATAGGTAAATTTTCTCCAGGTTTCCAAATTTATTGCAGGTTGTTAAAACTACATATTTAGGAATATTTTAGTTTTAATTTAAGTTTAGGTTGAAAAACTGTGTTAAAAAGTAAAATGCGTTGAAAAGGTATGTTTAAGCTCCTTTAAATGTGTTTTATAATAATAATAATAATTTAAAAATGACATAAAATTACATCTACACAATAAATTTTCTATGAAAAATCAAAATTTTACTTCTTAATTTTTTAAAGTTGTTTAAGATTCAATATTTTTCTAGGTTTTCTAATGAATTTTAGTGATTATTGCTTAACATTCCAGGTTTTTTAAAAGTTTTTTTAATTCCTGGTTTTTCAAGCCATTTTTAGCCTAAACTGTGAAATTCCAGGTTTTTTCAATACTACAGGTTTTATTTTAATCCTGATACGTGCTTGTTGATTTCAACTAAATTTTTATTTGCTTAATTAACTTTGTATATAATGTCATGGAAGGGCATTTTGAAATGACAAGCTTGCTATGATTAAAAAGTTTATATGAGAAAGATCCACGTATTTACTCGAGCTCGACGTGTTAAAATAAAAACTTGTTCAGTATTTAAATGCTTTATTTATGGAACTTTGCCAAACCCTGTTTATTGCAATATGAAACAAAGTAACTTTAAGAAATAAGAAAAAAATATATAAGAGAAAAATTAAACAAAACCAAAAATGTTAAAACTTGTATATACTTTTTACAGAATTATTGTAATATAATCATTTGTCTTAATTAAATAGTATTGATCAAATAACTGGACAGTAGGTATCTTATTTAAATAAAGTGGTTGTTCAGACTGTGTATTTATTATGGTTTCGGTGGCAAAAAAAAACAGTTTTTTGAAGTATATTAAAGTGCTGAACTGCATTTAATAATTTTATCTATTGTGTAATCTGAAAACCTATTTATGTAGAAAAATCTAAATTAAGTTTTCCGAAACTGAGCTATGTGGCTCCTTTGGGGCATCACAAAAAATTAGGAAATTAATTATTACTAGATATTTAAGAGTTGATAATTAACAGCAAAGAAATTAAAAATAAAGTCATTTTACGGTTTTAATGGTAACTATTAAAAAAATAGTCTTATAGGGTGCCATAGCTCTTTTATTTCTTTTAATGGGGCCTTTTCAAAAAGTTTAGGAAACGATTATCTTATGAAAAAACTAAAACTTTCAAAAAATTTAAGCTTATTAGTGTATTATTTAGTAAGTTTAGTATTGATTTTTAAACAAATTAAATTAAATTAATGTAATGAGTCAAATGTAAGTGGTTGTAACAACTTTAAAAAAAAATATATATTCAAATTTTATCAAAATGAAATAATAATATATTTAAAAACTGTAACTTAAAACAAGAACTAACAAAAGCATTAACAAAACTCAAAATTAATGAAAAAGTCAAGACCTAACAAGAATGCCAAAATTTTTAGAGAAAATTATTCTATGTCATCATAAACACAATTTTTGGTCTTTTTTTAGTTTAATGCTAATTTTAAGGTTAAAAACTGTGCATAGTAAAGAAACAAACTTATATTTCAGTTTCATAGCATTCTGCAGTACAACCTACTTTAACAGTAGTAAAATACCTTAAGTAAATTTAAATATGCAGTAATGGAATATTTTATATTATTTAGTTGTTTGGTATTTGATATTTTGATACTATAATCAGAACTAAAAATAACAGGCAGGTTGCTCTTAAAAGAACATTAAATAGATACTATAACTGATATAATAGGTTGTACTATTAGTATAGTATAAAACTTAGTTATAAGTTTGTTTTGTTATTTTTAAAAACTTAACTTTTAAGCAAAAATATATAAAACTTTTTAACCATCAAAAAACCTTTTTTACCAAAAAAATTTTTTGTTTTGTTCATCATGTAAAACAATATATTTCTACTAATATTAAACCTAAAGTAGTTCCATAAATACTTAATTAATAAATTTCTAGTTCTCTATTTTAAAAACTAAGTTAACTCCAAACATTTAAGAAAATAAAACAGTATTTTGATGATCATTCTTGCAATCAAGCTAGTTAATAAAAAAGAATCTAGCGTTGGCGCTAAAGAGCAGTAACGGTATTTATTTAAAAACCATAAGTTTAAATGCAAAACCTATTTTGTTTTAAACAAACAGTGTACATGACAATTCAAACTCGAACAACTCAAACCGACCGTTCAAATTAAAAAAAAAAAATTAAAAAAACTATATCTCAATAAGTAATATAAATTTGATGAAAATAAAATATACATATGTAAATATCATTAATATCTACAAGCCATTTTTTTTTTTTTTGCAATTTCTAAAATATTTTTCAAAAAATTTTATAATTTCTAAAAATAACTATATTTTTTACTTTATTTGAGCCATACCTAAATAAACATTTGATTTTTTGCAAAAAGAAAAAATGTCTTTTAGATATTAACATGACCTACTTATACATTTTTGATATATGACAGATATACATTACTTTTTATTTGAGGCTGTTTCATATTTTTTTAAATTTAAGTTCTCGGAATTTGAATTATTCGAATTTGAATAGTCGTGCACTCAGAAACAGAAATGCCTTTTTTTTCAATTGAGAAATTTCTTTTACATCTTTATAAGTACATATTTTAGGACTATTTTTAGTTTAAAGCTAATTTTAAGGTTAACAACTGTGCAAAGTACTATAACAACATTGAATAGATACTGTCAAGCAGTTCTAGATATGTTTCTAATAAAAAAACTTTGATGATGACAAAAAGTCGTATCTGTTTAGTAGATTTTTGTGTAAAATTCAATGCTTAAAATGAAAAAAATTTTAAACTTCCTGGTTTTTAAGTAATTGTTGTCCAAAACATCTTTTTTTTACTGATTTAATAAAAAAATTGTTATATTTCAAGATTTATCAAATTCCAGGTTTTTTTAACATAAATTGTCAAACTCAAGATTTTTCTAGGATTCCAGTTTTTTTAGTAACTATTGATTATTATCAAATTTAAAATTGGAATTAATGAAAAACTATCTGAAAAGTATTCAAAGTATTTTCCTAGCCCTTAACTATCATAAAAGTTAAAAGAATAAATAAAATACTAACTAAAAAGTATTCAAAAATGTTCTTAAATTTATTTAAACTAATTACGAATTATCAAAAAAATTGAACCATAACAACATTAGTTTTAAAAACTAAATAAGAAGTCAAACTTATTTTGTACTAGTATTGTATACTTACTTAAGTCTTACCTGTTTACTAATAAAAATTTGCTCCTGTGTATACCTGAGTTCATTAATTTTGTTTTTTCGATGATACTTTATTAGTACTTATACCGAGTATTAATAAGGATTCTTTTAAGAAGAAAATACATGTTATTTTTAGTACTAAATATGGTAACAAAATATTAAATACCAGACATGATAAAAACATTATAAATACATATTTAAACTTACTTGAAGTATTAACTTATTTTTAAAACAGAGTGTATAAAACTTACTTATAAGTTTATTTATAAACTTTTAAAAGTTAAACTTTAAGCAAAAACTAAAATATATTTGTGACATTTTTAAATTATCAATTAAAAACTACAACCTTTGTTTTTTTAATTATGACAAACAATGTACTTCTACATCTAATTTAAAATCTAAGTAGCTCCATAAACACTTAAAGAATTATTATTAAGTTCTATTTTTTGAAAACTAAATTAACATCATACTATTAAGAAAATAGAGTAGTATTTTTGATATCATTCTTGCAACCAGGCTAGTTAATAAAAATGTACTTAGTGTTGGCGCTAAAGAGCAGTAACGTTATTAAATTATAAATTATAAGTTTAAATTCAACACCAGTTTTGTTTTAAACTAAAAGAAATGCCTTTTTTTTTAGAAATTTCTTTCCGGTCATTATAAGTACATTTAACTATGCGAAGTACTATAACAAAATTAAACATATACTGTCAAGCTATTCTAAATATTTTTTTAATAGAAAAAATTGATGATGACAAAAACATTTATATATATATATATGGTAGATTCTTGTGTATATTAAAAAATTTACTACTTAATTGTAAACTTGTTTAAAATTCCAGGTTATTTTGTAAGTTTTGTCAAAATTCCAATTTTTACTGATTTAATACAACATTTGGTATTTTTCCAAAATTTATCAAATATCATGCTTTTCCATGTTTTTTTAACCTAAATTGTCAATTTTAGCTTTTTTGCCAACCCTTAACTAATATAAAATAGCAATTAGCATAAATGTAGAACTATCTAAAAAACACTTAAAACTATTCTAAACATTTATTAAAACTAACTTATGAATTACTCAACTGTTTGAATTTAAAAAAATATTAGTTTTACAAAATTAAATATGTATGTCAAAACTTACTTTGTATTAGTATTGTATACTTACTTAAATCTAACCTGCTTTCCGAATTACTAATTAAAAGTTGCTCCTGTGTATACCTAAGTTTATTAATTCTGCTTTTTTGATGATATTATATTAGTACTTGGTCCGGGTATTAATAAACCTTCTTAAAGAACAACATGCTTGTTTTTTTATTAGTGCTGATTATAGTGTCAAAATAATAAATAACAACAACAAAATATAATATAAAGTTATAATTACATATTTAAATTTACTTGAGTTATTAACTTGATTTGTAAATAGGGTGTATAAAACGTAATTTTAAGTTTATTTATAAACTTTTTCAAATTAAACTTTAAGCAAAAACTATAATAAATTTGTGACATTTTTAATCTATCAATTTAAAACAACTAACTTTGTTTTTTTTATTACAGCAAACCATGTATTTCTACTTCTAATATTAAACATGAAGTAGATCATAAATACCTAAATAATAAATATTTATTTATCTTTTTTAAAAACTAAGTTTTTTCCACACTTTTAAGAAAATAAATAGTATTTATGATATCATTCTTGCATTCAAGACAGTTAATAAAAAACTATCTGATGTTGGCGCTAAAGAGCAGTAATATTTTTGAATTATAAAGTTTTGGATTTTAAATAAATTTCTTAAATTTTAGGAAAATCAAATATAAAACGAAAGATTGCTAATAATAAATGATGATTAATTATGAGTATAACATCATTAATAAGACTGAAATTGTTTAAAAGATGCAATAATGAATTGTACCATAAATCTTCTTTTGTAACATAAGAATTGAAAAATCTAATATATATAAAATAATTTTTTAAAGAAGATAAACAACACTAATAACAAACGTGTGAATACTTGAGTTATAGGTTACAATTTCTTTAAAGAAAATAAAATGTAATACGTTGAAATATTTTTAAGATTTATTTTTATAAGTTTTTTGTGCTAAAAAGGTAGTTTTTATTCGATATAATAACTTTACTTGAACAGGAAAAACAGTTTTACATTTGAATAGTTAAATAAACTATTTTAATTTCTTTTAAAGGATTTTAAAAAAGTGATTTTTACAATAGCTGAACTTAACTTTTATAAATTAAAATATGAAGATAAGCACTGTGAACTTTATGCTTTTAATGAGAAAAAATAAACAATAATAATTTTAACAATAATGATATTAACTTAAACAATTTCTTCTATTCTAAAGTTTACTGTTTTCCCTTTTTTTTTTCGAATACTTGTCCAGGTCTAATAGATAAAGCTAAATAAATGTTTATATACAGATACAAGTATAAAGAGTAAAATATTTTAGCAGTGTTCACTGTGCCTATTTATAAATAAGTATATTGTAAGTAGTAAAATTAAAAAATAAAAGTAAATGTTTTATTTTATCGATAAGTTTATTAACTACATAAATTTAAAAAAAATCACAGTACTCTTTCCTATTGAACCAACATATGTTAAGCGAGTAAAACATTCTAATAAAGTTCTGTAAAAAATAAATACTGTTTTCGAAATTTTTTAAGATAAAGTATGCGAATGTGTGTAAATAGAATAGATAGGTCGTAATAATATATTTATATTCTATGTAAGGTACTAAACATGTTATTTAAATCAATAAAACAGAGCTCACAATTTTAGATTAAAAGTCAAAACTAGATACTACATATGTAAGTTAATCACTGAAATATAGCTCATAATTTTAAGTTAATAGTTAATATCAGGTGCTTTATATGTAATTTAATCATTAGAATATAATACCTAATACTAACCATCCTATTTAGTTTTTACAAGCATATCACTAAAGTCATAGGATAACGTTAAAGAAGGTTTAGTGAGACAGTGTTCTGAAAAGCAAAATTTTCTCACCCGAAGTCTGATTTTTCGCTTAAAAACATAAGATTTCACGTATCTATGATAAAATTTATCTATATAAAAAAACTATTTAATAAAAAACACGCTGCTTCCTGTATTCTGTTAATTTTGTTACAATTTCGCTCTTACATATTAGAGATTTAAAAACAAAATTATTTGTCAAGAAAATTAACTAAAATTGAAGTCGATTTCTGTTTTCTTAAGATACTATCAGTCCACATAAAAACTGCCTACATTTGCTTAAAATATAGTAAAGATAAACAAATTTCTTTATTGTAGTTTCTTAAAAACAAATCGATTGCTTAGTCTTTTACGGTATACAACTTTTACAATCTTTGACCAAAAATTCACAAGTTTCAGCGCATAAGAGATAACTTTCGAATATTTGTTTTTATTCCAATTTCTAAGTGCAATTGAAAAACAGAGAAGTAACAACATTTATTTAAAAATTAACCAGATTTAAAGAAAATATATTTATTAGATTATTTAAAATTGTTTTCTTTAAATTCTTTGTTTTATTAAATAGGACGATTACGTGTTGTTTTTATGACTAAATTATATTTCTTATAGGAATTAGCTTAGTAACATTTTGATTTTGGAAATATAAGTTCCGTATATATGTGTGCTTATGTTCGATTAACTGAATGTATTAAGAATGGAACTTATACGTTAAAGTTATTTTTTAAACAAAATATTTTAAACTAATCCTATTTGGATAAAACATTTGTACACATTTTGTTAAAGATTCTTTTTTGGAAAAAATTCAAAGATGGTTTAACTTGATTAGTAAAAGAGAAAGATTTTTTTCTTTATTTTATATTGAAAACTAAATATACTTACATAAGATTTATTGACCGTAAACATTTTTCCTATGCTCAAACAAAGCGTTTTCATTATCAGAAAGATAAATTGTTATAAAACTTCATCATTTGATATTTTTTCGTGTTGATTTAGACTACTGTGCACTGTAATATATTTAATTTCTATAGAGTGTTTTAAAATTTCGAAAATATTTTACTGAAAATTTGAAAAATGAAAAGAGTATGTTTTTATTATTTACTTATCTTAATATAATCTCAAATTATCTACTGTGATAAACTGTGTAATTAAAACTTGACTGAATATTTTTTCTTATTAGCCAACTTTAGAAGCAAAGTTTTGTTGAAAAAAAAAATTTAACATATAAAAAAATCAGAGTGCCATTAAAAAAAAAATTCCCTAATAAAAATTTATATCTACACATTAAAATGCCATTTGACTATCAATGTTTGGTTTATTACTAAAAACACTTTGTACACGAACTTATAAAGTTTGGCTAAGTGGCTATTGTGTTAAAAGACTAAGAATTAAAGCTGTTTAATTCTGCTTTTAACTTATCTAAAATTTCTATAATTTGAAGCTCGTTTGAAAACAAATAGAGCTTTAATTCAAAAAAAAATCTAAAATATATAACGTCTTTCAAATACTTCCGTATAACACATAAACTTATACTTCTAATAACCAGTTTGAAATCTCAAGATAAAAACAAATGTGACGTCATATAACAACGGGGTTTACGTCATCAATTTCCATTCAACCTTCTAATTCCGTCAATCAACCGTTCGTAAGAGAACCACAAAAAATAAAGATCTTTATCGATTTCTTTACAGCCCAGCTCCTGAAGGTCGAAGGGGCGAAACTTCTTATCAACAAACACCTTACCGGATATTATAGGAAATACTGGACCAGTACCTAAGGATAATAAATAAAAAAATTAATATAGATTAAGTTGATTTTGGCAAAACTATAAATTGACAGCTAATAAAATAATCATCACTATGAGATTCAGTTTCAGCAATACTTTTTCTAGTTTTAGATAATTAATAAAAGAAATACAAACGGTTAGTATTTTGGTAAAACTATAAATTGACAGCTAATTAAAAAATCATTACTATGAGATTCAGTTTCAGCAATACTTTTTCTAGTTTTAGATAATAAATAAAAAGAAATACAAACGGTTAGTATCAAGTAAATTTAATAACAAATGTAAGTTAAAAATACTTTTGTTATGCAGAAATATATTATTTAATAACTGAATATTTATTATTAAATGGTATTTTAACTTTTTATTAATTTAAAAATTTGTAACTTAATAATCAAAAGTTAACTAACAACCGTAAGGAAATTTATTGCTTTTTGCAGGAGTTTGGTGTTCCGACTTGATACGAATTCGAACTCCGCAGACTATTTTACCATCGTAGTCTTTATTCTTCTCAAGAAAACCTATGTTGGCACGGTCCTTTCCAACAAAGTAGGAATAGATAAAATTTCTTCCATTGTTCTCAAGAACTTCCGCATTAATGTCCCGGCAGAGTCTGTCAAGAATATCCTTTAGAAACTTATGGCGAGCTTCCATGTCGCCGTAAAAATCATGTTGTGCGGAAGACATGGTTGTAACCTAATGCTGTAATGTTAATTTGATGTTATAGTTATTTTTGGTAAACTTTGAGTTGGCATTTTAATTTAAAACAATTTCAAGCTTTGATTATATTTACTAGATAAACTTTTTACTCACTTACTACAAAAACTAGAACTGTGATTTTTATTCTTATAACTTTATGTAAGTTTATAAACAATTTTTAGTTTGCAGTTCTTGGAGGGATATAACTTAACTTTGAATATGTGAAAGCTCTGTACTGATACTAAAAAAATTGTATTTAAAAATGTGTAAGCTTGTAACTGATAGCAACAAAATTGAATTAAAATGTGTAAAAGCTCTGTACTGATAGTAAAAAAAAATATTTAAAAACGTGTAAGCTAGGTACTAATAGTAACAAAATTGTATTGAAATATGTGTGAGCTTGCTACTTATAGTAACAAAATTGTATTAAAATATGTGTGAGCTTGGTACTGATAGTAACAAAATTGCATTTAGCTAAGGTTAAGTACATGTAATCTGTTAATTGTTTAAATTTTATTCTCCCTACTTAAATAATCTATAGCAAATGAATAACTACTAATTATTAAATTTTAAAACATTTTAGCTTGATTAATTGCTGAATACGATCTGAAACTTAATAGATTTTTAAACTAGCTTTGCGTTGTAAAGTGTTTTAATGGAAATAAAAACAAAGTTTTAAATTAATTTACATGAAAGAAAATATTTAGATTTAGTAAAATTTATATGCTATGTAAATCTAAAATAAACTGTATCGTCCATTATTTAAAATTGAAGTTTCATATATAGTTGCAATCGTACTCAATAGTTTCATTCGACGTTTTTATGAAAGCTGAAATAATTTGTATTTAAATCGTAACTTTTCTTTTCACAAAAAATTTAGTGTATTTGTTTCGTTTGATGAAAAATTATTCAGTTAGTGTAAAAAATTAAGCCAATTAAAACTGGAAGAATTTGTTAGATTTTATGGTATACAAAATTTGTTCTAAATTTTAGCGTGTTAAAATATAACTAACATAATAGCTTAATTAATGCCTTTGTTTCAGCAGTTTAGAGGGTTTGTTATGTGTTTAATTACTAAGAAACCTTAAAGGAATAAAAACAAGAGACTCAGCAAATCAAATAATAAAAAGTTAATTTGCATAGAATTCTAACTTAACAATGTTCTCCTAAACACTTTGGCATGTGAATGTAGCAGTATACACAAGCATAGGTTTAAAAACGTAAAAGGTGGTTGTGTCCAGTTTAAGTTGCGTAATAGTTAGCATTTGTGGTTCTTTCTACCGCGGCTCAAGTTCGATCTCCGGTATGGGGTCACATTCGTTTTTATTTTCATTAATCAAACTAGCTTGTTAGCTTTATTGTATCTTATCTGTTTTCACATTTTGTTAGGAATAACCCCTTAAAGAATTTTATAAGAAAAAAAAAATTATGCAATAACTCTTCAGTTGTATTTAAAATTAAAACAAAACTAAAATAAAACAAATCTTAACAAGTTTTACGAAAAAACGGTTGGATATGTATTCATGGTGCAATTTTACGAGGCATAAGTTTATTTTAATGTGTTTCATTTTTTCACTAAAATAAAATTAATTTGAAGGCTATGTCTAAATAATATAATTTCTTTAGTTATATAAAAGTTATTTACTGTTATTTTTGTAGTTACTTAGATAAATAAACTGTTTTATGTATAAGTTAATAATTAAAAAAAAGATCACTATCTTATTTCCTATCTTCTATGACAAATATTCTCTTTTAAGTTTAATTACATACCAAGATAGAAAACTATGCGAAAGTTTTTTTAAAACAACGAAATATAGGGCATATATTTTAGGGAAAGCTTAAACAAGTATTTTTTAAATTGAATCTACGTAATTTTAGAAGCAGCTTAAAGTTTGATTAATAAAGTATTATTAATTTCAAGGTCGTTTTTTATTAAGTTAACCTTATTAAGATTAATTTTAACATTTAAAAAAACAACACAAAAACTAATTAAAAAAACAGAGTTAAATAAAAACGTAAATTAAAAGCAAAAATTAGAAAACCAAAACAGATTTATGTTTTTTTGTTATAATATGTTTTGAGCCGTTAATATATAGAAATCAAAATAAAATCAATCTAATTGCTCAGCAATGCTTATATGTTATGTTTAATACCAAAAAAATTGTAAATATCTAAACTAAAATTAAAAAAGTTTTTCTTCAAAACTACTTTCGTTAACACTGAGAAAATGTCTAAATAGAAAACTTTTGATCTTTAATAAAAATCATTCTCTACCAACGAGCAATGTTTGATTGTAATTTGATATTTTAGTTATTTTTACTAACTGTTTTGTTACGTAGTATTAACTAAAATATCAAATTACAATCAAACATTGCTCGTTGGTAGAGAATGATTTTTATTCTCTCTGACGGAAGTCGTTACACTGAACAAACGAGTAGCTGTCAAATTTGTACAAGCTTAAAAAACTGCACAAGGGCACAAAATTGCACTAAAACAATTTTGCGCGAAGACACTGTTGCAAAAGTGGAATAAAATTGCAAGAAAACACTTCTGCACGAAGGGTCACATTTCCACGAAGACTTTTCAGCACGAGCAGACAATATTGTACGGAGGCTTTTTTGCACGGTTTAACATTTTTATTAATTTGTTGGCTAGTTTAAAGATAATTACAAAATAAGTAATAAGTATTAATTAATTATTACGTAATGAATACTGAAAAAAAATCCGGTGATTATTTGCTAAACACATAGGATTGCTTAAAAATGCATAAACGTACGAATTGCTTACAATATACAGTAACCTCTCGGTTATTTACGCACATTGTGTCCACAGAAAAAGTGCGTAAAGATATGAGAGATCGTAAAGAAACGAGAGGTACCAAATAAACTCACTATAATGGCTGTTTTTTAATATTGCTTCTAGTTAAAAGCAGACTGGGCACTTTCCCACTTTTAACTATTTGTTTACTAAATTTATAAATATGAAAACAACAGATAAAACCATTCATAAATTAAAAAAAGGATTTGAATTTCTATAAAATAACAATACGAGTAGAAATAGTTTTACAATTTTAATAATATATAGAAATTATCTTTATCTTTATTCATATGTAATATTTATATTCTTTTCTACTTAGAAAATTCAATTTATAGTTAAGCATTTCTTTACAATAATAAAATGGTGTTTATTAATATATAGGGCAAGACTGCTGTATTATTTCTTTGTGTTTTAAACTCTCATTATTTTATTATACTTTTATTATTAAACACAGTCATGTTTATTTCAGAATTTTGAATTCATCTCTTATTGTTAACAAAATTTCTGATATACTGAGGTATAACTAAATGTTTATCAATTAGTCAAGGAACATAATTTACAAAGTCTAAAGATAAAGAGAGGTGTGTTAGCATTCAAAAACATATTTTAATTCAAAAATATACATTAAACCTAATTTGTCCAATATTAAAAAAAATGAAAGTTTTTATTTTCTGAATTTTATAGAATTCTGAAATGCGTAACTAAACGAGAGTGCGTAACGTCAAAAGTGCGTAAAGATCCAAGAGGTTACTGTACATTATTTTTAAGATAAGGAAAAACCACTAAATTATAAATTCTAGGTTTATTACTGTATGAAATTATAAAGTTAAGCACAGTAGTAAATGAATAAAAATTAAATATTGTAACATAATAAATCAATTGAAAAATTATTTGCTTTTGCTTTAACTTGTCGTTTGTTGGACAACAAAAATAGATTAGATCCAAAACAATTAACTTTTAATATATGTCGTCATTTAAATACTGCAAATTAACAATTAAGTTTATAATTCAAACTGCAAGTAACGAGTTCAAAGACTTAACATATAATCACATATAAGTTCATACTACAATCAGATTTACGACATCAATTTTCATTCAACTTTCTAATTTTTTCAATTAACTCTTCGTAAGAAGTCCACAGGAAAAATGGATCCTGACCATCTTCCCTCGCAACGAACTCCTGATACCCAAGGCGACGAGCCAACAATCTGCCAGATATGACGGGAAACGCTGAGGCAGTTCCTAAAGTAAATGTTTATTTAGCTGGTTTTGTTTTGACTAAAAGTTGTTAGTTAAAAAGTTGGTATGTTTTAAATTCACTTAAACATAAAAACAACTAGCGACTGTTAGGGACAAAAAAATCAACAACAGATAAAAAAAAACAGCTTTTGTTTTTAAAACTAAAGTTTTATTTAAAAAAATCTACGTTATCGATTATGATACCGAACATTAAATCATCAATAAAAACTTAACTAACGCTCAGTATGAAACTTCTTGCTTCTCACAGGAGCTTGGAATTTTGACAGTATAGAAATTTGAATCCCGCAGTAACTTCTACCGTTGTAGCTTCCATCCTTCTCGAGAAACCTTATGTTAGCTGTGTCGCTTGCAACTAAATAAGTGCCAACAAAATTATTTTTAGAATTCACCAAAACCCGCACGTTTAGATCAGGATGGAGTTTGTCAACAAGTTCCTTCAAAAACCTATCGCGAGCTGCTTTGTCGTTGTAAAAATCAGGTTTTTCAGAAGAAAACTGCAATGATATTTGCTTATATTAATATTTTTATTTATCTAAGTATAATTAAGTATAATTGTATTTTGCTTCGAATACCTTCTAGGTCTGATAAGCATAAAATCTTCAATCAGGGTTGCCACACACTCAGGGAACTCAGGGAATCTCAGGGAATTTTCAAACTGTAGAAAATCTCAGGGACACTCAGGGAATCTCAGGGAAACTCAGGGAATTTTGGCATTTTTCTTTTAACTCAGGGAAACTCAGGGAAGTTTTGATTTTTTCTCTAAATTTCAGGGAAGTTTTTGAAAATCTCAGGGAATTTTTTTTCTAGATCTAGAATGAGGTTTAGTTAATCCAGTTTCAATATTTTGTTCAAAAGTAGTAATTTTTATTATTTAAGTGGTTATTTAGAATATTTTAGCCTTGCGGCTAGTTCTTCAATATTCTTAGTATTGACCTTGTAGTTTTTTAAGTTTTAAATTTATATTTACTTAAGTAAAATCAAACAGTTTAGAGAAATGAAAGTTGTTGTTAACTATTCATTGAAAAGTTCTAATAAACTTTTTATTTTTAGTTACTTATGTAGTTTAAAAAACACTATGTTGTACTATTAGTTCTTATTTTTTAAATAATAAAGTTATTTGTTATTTGTTTAAGCATTAATCACTACATTTTTACAATAATGTTAAACTTTTAAGTTTTATTTACTGCATTCAGAACAGTTGTTAGGAAAGACATACAAGTCATAATGAAGTTATTTAGTGATTGCTGCATTTAAGTGAGTTCTTCATGTGAAATTATTATTATAGTGTAATTTAATTTTGTCAATTAAAATGTCAAACAAATTAAACTTTATTCTTTTATGTAGAAAGTTAACTAACAAGTTTACACAAAGTTGTGCAAAAATTTAGTTTTTAATTTTTAATTGGTTTAAACCTTTTAAGATTGAGTTTTTGAAAACAGTTTTTTTCATAAATTTAATGCAGAAGCATACACATACAACCTTCCTTTTATTATTAAATAAGAAAAATGAGAATGAGGTATTAATATTTTGTGTTAGAAGAGAATTTTTTTTTTAAGATTTGAAAAATACTCAGGCAAACTCAGGGAAATTTAAGGTTACTCAGGGAAATTTTTGGTCACTCAGGGAAGATTTTTTGGCTCAAAGAGTGGCAACCCTGTTAAATACAAAAATTGAATAGTGATTTTTGTTCTGGTTTTTAATTGATGATAAAAAAAACCGATCATAGGTTGTTTTAGATGCTGTTGTCGTTTGTAGTCAGTTAAGTTAAATGTTTTTTATTTCTTATTGTTGTTTTAAAACTTCAACTAGTTTTAATTTCTTAAATTATTAGCGTTTACAGAGATAGCACTTGTTTTCAAAAATGTAAACGCTGGTGAACTACTTGATATATGAATGTTATACTCCCTAGTTGATTTATCTATAAGAAATTAATAATAACTCCTTATATGAAATAAAAAGTTGATAGCTAAATTATGTGTTGTAAGACAAACTTAAGTTAAATTAGTTTAAATACTAACATTGGAATTTTTGTTCAAACTTTTAATGCTGTCAAGCAACTCATCGTGAGAACTCCAAAGAAATATAGGATCTTGACAGTCAGCGTCTCTCACAACCAACTCCCCATAGTATCCTTCCCTCAACAACCTACCGGATACGATGGGAAACAATGGATAATAAGTACCTAGAATAAATAAAAATATTAATTTTGATTTAGCCTCAAAGAAAAGTTTTTAAGTAGTTAAGTAAGAACATTTTGATTAAAATTTGTTCTCGGTGTTATGCAGGGTTGCCATTCTTTAGATCATAAAAACTGTAATGACTGAACTGTTTTGAGTTATCCTAAATATATACAAAGCCTTAAAAATATTTTTTCTAATTTTAACCTAAATGAAGCTCCAAACTAAATCAGTTATAAAATAACAACATATTCTAAATTAACTAACTAAATCTAATTTAAGATATAGGAAAAAAAGCGTGAAGTTTAAGAGGTTCCCTTTGACTTTTCCGAGCTTTTTATATACAAAAATAATACGGATTCAGATCAAGTTTGTAAAAAAAACTCAAAACATCTTGAGTTTTCCTGGTTTAGTCTTTGGCAACACTGATTACAAGTATCAATTTTATTTATTAAATAAACAACAAACTATCCATAATTGGTAACAAAACACTGTAACAATATATTTTTTTATATAATAAATTTTAAGTTTTTTTAAAGTTTAATGTACATTATCACTTTTTAAAGCTTGTATAACCTAAGGTTTTAAATTATAAACTAACAGCCATAAGGAAGTTTATTGCTTCTCATTGGAGTTTGGTTTTCCCGCTTGATGCAAATTTGAATTCCGCAGTAACTTCTACCGTTGTAAATGCCACCCCTATCTTCAAACTTGATGTTAGCAGTGTCGCTTGCAACTGAATAAACACCCTTCAGACTGCTTACTCTCCTTTTAATCAGGTTAACAACCCTTGTTAAAAACTCATCGCATGCTGCTTTGTTGTTGTAAAAATCAGACATTGTTTAAACAGAAAGCTGTAATAATACTTTAATGTTTAAAGTTTTTAAATTTCACTTTATGTTATCAAACATTATGTTTATCGATTTCAAATTTTCCATATACTTTACTAAGAATATTTTTCAGTCATTTATCATTAGATTTACTCTACAAAATCATGAGCTGTGATTTGTATTCTTAGTTCTAATTGTTGATTAAATCTAAATTGAGTTTAAAAACAATTATTTTATTTTTCAATTCGCAACTTAGTTTTTTTAAGTAGAAAACACTCACTGCAATTATTTAAGTGTATGGAAAATTGTTTACTTAGATTATGTAAAAATAAATAAATTAAACTATATTTCATCTTGAAATTTGGAAACTTTGAATAACTCTATAAAACATAATAAAAAAATAACTTAAAATATGAACGAAAAAATCTTTTTGATTTAATATTTCTGTTTTTTTGATTTTAACCCCTGTTGTGTTAATCATATTACAGGGTTGCAACTATTTGAGTTAAAAAACTGTCGTGAGTTACCAAAAGATGTCTATAAAGGTTTTGTCATAAACTTAAATAATTGCAGTGAGTGTTTTTAACTTAAAAAAAATTAAGTTATGATTTGAAAAATGAGTTTTTAAGTATTAAAAAAGGTTATCGGATTTAAAGAAATTAATAAAAATTAAGTTCAAGAAAGTAAGTTATAAAAAACTAAATAATGAAAAACATTTAAAATATAGAAAAAATATGTCCTGAGCTTAACCTATAACTACCTGAGTGAGTTTTATAAAAAATAAAAACAAAACTAACTTGAGTTAAATAACAAAATTCAAAAGAACTTAAGTTATCCGGAGTAAAACTGAAATTTTTAAAAACTTTTAAATATCTTGAGTGTGTGGCAACCCTGTTAGTGCTATAGATCCAATGCTTTATTTTTGTGAATTTAACAAAAGAGTTAATAATGTGTGTATATTTTTACCGGATAATCAATAGTGACATAAAAACTTTTAGTCTTTTTATTTTATTTTAGATTTTCTAGTGTTTTTCTAGGTTTTATACGAGCAAATATTTTTGTCCTGTTTAAAAGAATATCTAACTAAAGATAAAAAACTAGCATGACTAAAAAAAACTAGCCAGAGTTAGCCTGACTTTGTTTAGACTGGGTTTTTGTTTTTCAAAAATGTTTTCAAAAATTTCTTGTATTCTTAAACGTTTTCTAGAATACAAGTTATTTGCTCATTTCTAATTACAGTTTTGAACTAAGTTTGAAAGAGACTTTAAATTTACAAAATAATATGAACACACTTTAATTATGTTTTATAATAAAACAAACTACAGATTTTAAAAATAAGTCTGCTACTGTACTGAATTAAAAACAAATAAAGTATTTTACTATAAACAAATATATTTCAACCAATTTTCATCAATGTTACAAAATCATGAAAATTTTTAACTTATAAAGCCTTGTAATTCCTTCAGAAATTAGTTAATCAAGCAAAACCTAAAACAAAAATTAATTAAAATTCTAAAATTTAGCATAAGATAAGAGCAATAATCACTTAAATAAAAATAATAACTAATCAAATTCCTCTGCTTTAAATAATGCTCTGCATAATTTTAGTTTATTTAAATCAGGGTTTTGCACAGTCGGCAGCTTTTTAGTAAGTCGGGGGGGGGCAATAACTAGTTAAGTGGCGGAATGAGTGGGGGAACGTTTTTAGAATTTTGTGCCGTCATAAAATTTTGAAACTTACACTAGATATTCTTGAGTTACAGATAAAGAGCAAAATATAAAGGTCCTAGGTGTTTTTTTTTAGTAATTTTGAAATTTACACTAGATATTATTGAGTTTCAAATGAAGAAAAAAAAAGGTCTTTTTTGAGTATCATGTTGAAGGGGGCTATAGCCTTTTTAATTTCTTTGAAGGGGGCAATTTAAAAAGTTTAGGAATTCCTGATTTAAATGAATGTACATTGCTTCAATTTTTTCTATTATCGTTACCCCTATACCTTACACTTGATCGGATTTTTATTTTTGATTATTATTTTTTGATTTAACTTGGGTTGAAAACTTTAGAATATACTTTGATTTATTAGCTATCAATAAAAATATTTATTACAATCAAAAAGAATTTTTCAATCAATTTTACAGTTTTTCCCATAACAAATATTATTTAAAAGGAAATAATATGAAAGTGTGTCCTGTAACATGTTTAGGTGTACTTTTAAGTTTACTTTTAAAGTAAAATAATTTGAAATTCCTGGTTTTATAATGATTTTGAAATTTTCCTGAGTCTTTCTAAAATGTTTTATTTTTTGTAATATTAGACAGAAAAAACTTTTTAAAGGTTATAAAGATAAGTTTTTAAAAAATAAATTAGTTATAATGTATCAAATTTAAACTAAGTTTAAAGGGCTTTAAACAAAACTGAACTAAATATAATTCAAGATCTAGAAAAAAAATTGACTTAGATTTTTCTAAAATTATTTAAAAATCTAAAAATAAAATCAAAATGGCTTGAGTTATTCGGAGTCATGTTAAAACTAAAAAGAATTTAAACTGTTTTGAGGTATTCATAGTATCCTGAGTGTGTGCCAACCCTGCTTTAAAAATAAAATTGATTGAATTGAAAATAGTTAATTCTAATCGTTATTCTAACTTAAACTAGAAGAATTTTACAGCAATACTTAAAAGATTAAGTAGGTGTTTTTAATTTGTACTGAATGATTTAGAAAAGTGGAAAATTTAATACCTTTATACTTAGTTTTGAACTTATACATTATTAGTTATTTTTACACCCTTTGAAAAGTAATTGCTTTATACTGGGAAAATTCTCTTTCCAATCAACACTCTATTTGAATTCGCGGCTCAATTAACTATTTGTAATTTTAAATTTTAGTCAGCTACCTACAGCGTATAACTAAGTTACTAAATTGTATCTTGAAATTTAGGATTTAAAGAATAAAAGAAAAAAATAAAACATTCTAAACTCTTTTCTATTATTCAGTTACAAAAATCGTAACTAAGAATTGGTATATTACATAATTTTTAAAATAGTTATTTATAGAGTAGTATTATAGAATACGACGATAAAAATTTTACCTCTAAAAAATCCGTAAATTTCTAGAAGGAAAAATAACTATTTAAAGAACAGAAAAAAGTTTGTTTTATCAGAAGTTGTAATCTTGTTTAAAACTAAAGTATTAACAAGTATTTTAAATCCAAAAACTCTAGACTCTTTAAAAATAATTATAACTGTTTTATTAAAATTAGGATTATATATATTACCGTTTTTTCACGACTGTCAACATATAAGTTAACTGTTTGTCTGGACAGCAAATTAATAATTTTTAGTAGAGACAAGTTATTATTCTACTATCTATTCTAATTATAGTAGTTGAATTCCGAGTTGAATAAAATTGCGTTTTTTGTTATAAGTATTCTCATCTGTAACAAAACTTTTTTCTTATTTACAAAAAATATAGTAGTACAGCTAGAAATGAACATAACGTACTTCTCAATAACAGCAACTAAAGTTTTTTATTATGTGATGTATGCAGCACTTACAAAAAAACGTAGATGAAATTTCATAACAACAAGTAAAAAAAGAGAAAAACAAATTGAATTTAAATTTTAAATTTTTTGAAATACATTCAACTCATTGTTAAAAATGCGAAGAAACTTGTGTAGTCCAGAATAAATATAGTTTTAATTTAAGAACACTGAAACAATGGAAAAGGTTCCATAGAAATTTTAGTTATTTGATAAGTGTAAAGAATCTACTTATTTAAAACACATTTTGTGTTTCATACTGATAATTATAAAATAGGGAAGGTTATACAGACTTATATGAATAATTTAGCTAGTTTACTTGTATGCGTTTTTGAGTTGAGTTAGTTTGTTGAAACTTAAGTTTATAGAGCTTACGTTGTAATTATGTAACATTATTTGTTTCATTATAATTTAAAACGTTTTAAAAACTTTTGTACCTTTTGTTAATAATTTTATCTTATAATCTTACTATTAATTTTCTTAACATAATTATTGTATTATTTTTAATTGTATAATTTGCAGCTTTTTTTATTGATAATGTTTTGCAAATAAACGAAAGTCAATTTCCATTGTCAATTAAAACAGGACTAAGGTTCTGTTTAAATTAATTGCTTAAATTAAAGAACTGGACTACTTATTAATTCTTTGCATGCTAGTTTACTGATAATTTCAAATTTTTTAAACTTAAAACATTTATATATACCTAAGAATTTACAAAAATTTATGTAATTTATTAAATTGTTGAATAAAAGCTACTATAGAAAATACTATATTCTTATACAAAAAACTTTTCCACCTCTTGTAAAAAGTAGTTACACATATCCCTGTTATATAAACATTGCAAGCAATTTTTGTCTAAATAGAATCAGGGCCTTCAACTAATCGCCCACTTGGTAAAAAAAAAAAAAAAAAACACCTAGCCTACATATACATATACAATTAATACTTAAATAACTTATTTTCTAAATACTAGATTATGCCCTTACAACTAAAGTCGCCCACTTTGGGAATCTACGCTGGTCCAGCACTAAAAAAAAAACTAATGATTTCTATCGTTTACATGTCGTGACTGTGAGTTCAACACTCATAATCTAAATTTTTATGAAGTATATTTATCAAACAGTTATACAAAAATTCCAAAAAAATTTTTTGCTTAATTCTCAGTTTTCTCAAGAAAAAATTGAGATTTAAATTATTTAACAAAAAAAAACAAAACCAAACACAGTGTAAGGAAAAACTACAATTAGTGAATTTTCTTTAAGCAATTTAGGTTCATGGCTACAAAACAGCAACCTAGTTAAACTTTTCAAAAAGTACTTTATATAGGCAATTTGAAATTTGTATATTTAATTTAAATCTTCCTTAGAAATTTAGGAATCGAGTTTTTGTTTCATTTTGATGTTTGAAATAATAAGACTTAAATATTAATCTAGAAACTTGTTGCATCTAAACAATTTAGTTTCAGTTAGTTACAGTAAACTTTAAATTTTAAAATTATAGTTTAAAGTTATTTAGTCATTTTTAAAAAAGTTCTTTTATTTATTATAGCACTGTACTTTTGTAACATGCTTTATAATGAAAACATAGCTTTATTTCAAAAAGTGTTGTACACCTAGAGTAATTTAATTTAAATTTAATAATAGACACATTTCTAACAAAAGTTTTTAGTTAATCAAGACTAATAAATTACTAATGCTATCTGAAACACTATATGCAGTTTATAAATAAATTATTTATTTTGTTAATTTATTTTTGATTTACCTGTGCTTAATTAAACTACACAAAAAATTTATTTTCTATGGCTTTAAAATTAAATTTAAAATATTTTTCAAATTTGTGTGTCTAATAACAATTTTTAAAAGTACTATTTCAAAATTAATATAAAAATTAATATGTGTTTGAATGTCATAAAAATGGAATTAAGCTTATATGAAGATTTAAATTAAAATAAAACATGATTATTTATTTGAAACAGTTGTTACGCTAACACTATTTCTAATAAAAGTTTATCAGTCACTTTATAGTGTGATATTGTTTGAAATATAGATGTTAAAGTAATTCTTAAAAACCTTAAATTATTATTTTTCATAATATCTAATTTAAACAATTAATTTAATAAGGCTGAAACAAACTTTTTCTGAGAACTTTTTAACTTTAAGGTTAATTATTAATACAAACAATTCCAATATTAATAGAACGTTGTTTGGTTTAAAATTATTAAAACTCTCTAAATTTAGCATTAGTTCAATAAACAACTAAATATATTAATATTTAGTTGTTTATATATTAAATATATGTCAATATATTATAATAAATCTTATAAACCTTATATTGATAAATATTTTTTGTTGTTATCATTAAACTTTATTAAATGTGAATTTAAACATATTAAAAACCTTTCGAACAATATACTTAAAATACTGAAATCTTATTTTTTAATTTATTCTTTTAGTTTAGTGTTGCAATTGAATTTTATTATGATAGTTAATAGAACGTTGTTTGGTTTAAAATTATTACAATTTTTTTAGTTTAGCATTAGTTAAATACACTTTTGAAAGCCATCAACTACAAAGTTTTATTCTAAGTTCTTAATAGAGAAATATGTTTTAAATTCTTTGGATTTTTGTTAAAATATTTTTACTGTTAAAATTTTAACTAAATTAAACACATAAAAGAGTATAAATTTTTTTGAAATATGTTTTAAAAAATGTTCCCAGACCGGGAATCGAACCCGGGCCGCGTGGGTGAGAGCCACGAATCCTAACCACTAGACCACCTGGGAAGGCGATACAATGCAAGTTTTAACATTTATAAACCTATGCACAAGTAAACATCTATATATTGTGCGTGCTAAAGTGATTAGGAGAAAAGTTTATAACATTCCTTGACTGTAGATTGTCGTCGATGTAACAAATGCTTAACAGTTTTATGTAAATAATCTAAGCTTTTGTTCATTATCCAAGTTTTGTTTTTAAATTATCTTTTGCTTTTTTTTTTTTGATAGCAGAAATAATTAAAACGCTTTGATACAAAAACAATCATGAATTTTTTTAGGAACCACTAAGTTTAATGTGCAAAGTGAAAAGTTTAAAATAAAATACTAACTTCAAGAGATACAGATTCTAGATTTATAGTTTATTTAAAAATTATGACACTGTTTCGACTTTTCATTAGTCATTATGAAGGGAAAAGCTGTGCAAAGTAACTAAAAATTAATGTTAAAACAACTAAATGTACAAAAAGACTTAAATAATAAGATATATATCTATCAGTTACATAACAAATTTAAAAATTACAGTACAACTACCGTTTACATAAGTTTTTTATTATAAATCTACAATGTGTATCTCTCTAAATTTGTATTTAAAAGTTTCAACATCCCCTCTTGTATTTTAAAATAATTTTTTTTAATATACTTGTGTATTTTTTAAAACTTTAAAGCATTTTGTTGCACTAATATTTTAGATTAAATGTGTATTAATAATGTATTTAAAATGAAAGTGTGTTAATTTCAACGATTATTTTTAAAACTAAATTTGTAAAAAAAAAGTTAAAACTTTTTCTTGTAGTTATTTGAATGTCAACTTTTAAACTTTTTTTAGTTGTACAGATTTAAAAAGAGTTCAACAATCCAATGAACATTTAGATATTTTCTAGTTAAAAATAATGCTTATAGTACATGACTTTAATTTAATAACTTTTACATAAAAATGAGTTTAGAATACGTTTACACCAAAAATATGTTTACGTATATACATTATAATTAGATCATTTAATAAATATAAAAAATAAAAGAAAAAGAAAAATATATAATTAAGCTACTTGTTTTAAACTTTATATACTTTTAGTAGGGCTATATACTTAAATCATTAATAAAGGATCAAACAAATTCAAGAACAGAATAATGACATGGTTTTAATTTTTTTCAAAAGCGTATAAAAGCATAAAATTAAAAATTACTTCAAAATAACAACTAAATTATAAACATGAAATATTCGACCAAATTTCGAAAATTTGTTTTTGTTGGAAATTTACATGAAACAGATTTTTTTTTTGAATCTTTACCTTGATCAAATTAAAAAAAACCCTTACAAGCAGGCTTAGTGATGACTGATTCATTTTAATAACTCAGTTCTACTATATATAAATATAAATAGAAATAAGTTGAATAACTTAATAAATTTAATCTTTCACACGGAGTCCACCTTAAGGGCTTTATTAATGAAAAGATTTATTTCAAGATAAAAAACTTGAAGAACTTAACTTTTGTGCTTATGCACTCATCAAATTCAAAACAAGTTCAAAATAAAGCACAAAGTAAAACACACAAATGAAAGTTTATATAATGTATATGCTTCGTTATTTTAGTTGTTAGTTTCTAAGTAAGTTATTTTTTGTAATGATATGCGTCTGATACCAAACTTCATCATATTTTGTTTTGTGCTTTATTTTGAACTTGTTTTGAATTTTGATGAGTGCATAAGCACGAAACTCGAGTTCTTCAAGTTTTACGTCTTGAAATAAACCTTTATATATATATATAATTTATTGGAAAAGTACGATTTTAATAATACTGTTATATATGTTTCATAAAGCTAAACGCTTTAATGATCAGTTCAATTAAAAATAAAAAGCACTTTACTAAACATTAATGCAAAATTTATACAAAAAAACAAAAAACATTAATATTGTGCATCTCATATGGGCTAAGTAGAAGGTGTTTAAGTTTAAATAATAACCTATTTATATATATTTATTAGAAAAATAAGATTTTAAAAATACTGATACACGTGTTTCATAAGACTAGACGCCTTAATCTTCAGCTAGCTAAATTTAAAATAAAATGCATTTTGCTAAACATATTAGCTTATTACAAAATTTAATAAGTAGCATAAAACAGTACATTTTTTAATACAGGATTTATCATCATACATTTGTTTCTTACAGGCATATAATTACCAGCTGTTTCAATTCGGAAAGAGTTGAATGAAAACATATTAGTTAACAGTAAAAATAAGGACAAAATGTGATGAAGTTTGGTACAAGACGTATAACAGTGCAAAAAAGTAACTTAGTTCGAAACTAACAAATAAAACAATAAAGCAACAAAAAATTGGCTAAAGTACTAATTTTTTAAAATTATTAAACATTAAGAAAAGCTATTAAATTTAAAGACAAGACAACTCTCTTTAATCATATTTAGTATTTCACTCTAAATTAGTATTGATAAAAAATACTACAATAAATTGAACAGGTTACAAATAATAAATGTGAGCAAAATTCAAGCACTCTATTAAAAATGTATTTATAATTAAAAAATATATAAGATTAAAAGAAACAAAACGTATATCACGTTAGTTTGCTGACTTCATTTCAATCAAATTACAGTTTTATTTTGCGTTGCCCAAAGTAAATTAATTTATTTTATGTTTGGCTTAATTGGGACAATAAACAAATCACAATTTAAATTTTGTTTCGTAACTATTTCTACGTGGTGATCTCTAAGAGAGTTTATATTATTTATTTGCTATACTAAGTCTACATCAACATTTAAACAAAAAAGGTCCTACCGAGACTTGAACTCGGATCACAGGATTCAGAGTCCTGTGTGCTAACCATTACACCATAGGACCTCACATATGTGAGATAAATATTGCGTATATAAATGTTAAGCACGTGTATCTTGGTAGATGCGAGAGAATGCTAGAAAGTAAATCGTAAGCTTGTCGCTTGGTACAAACTGTTTGTTTTTCAATCAGCCGACATCACTTTTTGAACTAAGTAATTTGAATGCGTTTTCTGCAATAAATATGTATTTGGTTACGTATTTTATTTTATATTTTGATTTTAAGTAGTTTTTGTACACAATTTTCTTTAAACATAATACAATGATGACAATTTAAATAAAATATTTAGTAAATTTATAGTTTGGTGGTATAGGAATATAATAAGCTATATTGTATTATAAAATTATTTTAATTTTATTCTTCCTTTTTCAAGACAAATTATTTATTTACCTTAAAGCTAAAATTAAAAGCAGTAAGCCTAAATATAATACTAAAAATAATTACTAGGAAAAAAATTAAAACTTTTATAATTAGTAGATAAATAAAATTCAAAGTACAAATTTGTTATTTTAGTTTAGAAATTTGAAATCAATCTCTTTTTTTCTAATTTTGAGAAAGTGTTTACGTTTAAGTTTATTGAACGACAAAAAAAGACGATCCCTCGGTCGATAGCTTTTTTTTTTCTATTAACTAATTTGTTTTTATTTATCTATTTAGTTTTTTCTCTATAAAAGTTTTTGTTAGTTATTTTTCATTTTTTATTTTTACTATCACTGTTATCCATAACCCTTACCCTCGGTCAGTAACTTTTTTTTCTTCTTTTAAAAAAAAAAAATCTTTTAGTAATATATATATATATGTTTTTTTTTTCTGTTTTTTTTAATTCTTGTGCAAAAATGACCTTCCGTTCAAATTTTTTTTTGTGCAAACTATTCCCCTCGTGATAATTTGTCTTCGTGCAATTTTTACCCGTTTCAAGTACAAAGATATATACAAATATTCAAAAATATAAACCAAATTATTGACTTTTAAACAAGTGGGGATGTAGCTCAGGGGTAGAGCGCGCGCTTCGCATGCGTGAGGCCCCGGGTTCAATTCCCGGCATCTCCACGTCTTTAATTTAAATTTTGACTTAATTAAGAGTAACTTATTTTTATGAACATATATTTGAATATTTATAACTATTTACTAAAAATCAGAATATAGTTATTTAATAGCTTTGATTTATCTAGAATAACACTTACAAAACAAGTTTGAAAAATAACTTTGAAAAATAATTAGGATAACATATATATTTATTCAGTAAACATATTAAATTATAATAAAAAAAAGGAAAATTAAACATATTTTATATAGAATCAAGAAGTTTAAGAATAATCTTTTAATAACTTATTCTCTGAAACCTTCTATGTTGTAATTCATACAGTTTTTATGGATTTATGATTAATTTTTCGTCACTAATTTTAAGTGATTAATAACTAAAAAAACTTATAACTATTTTTTAACATAATAACGAAATAATTATGACTATTAGTAAAAATATGATTTTTTTATTTCATTTTATGAAATTTACTATTTTTTCACATAAATCGATATGTTAAAATTTGTTATCTAACTGTTATTATTTTTATACTTTTATGTTGTGTATGTAAAATATTTTATTCAAGAAACATTTACCATTGTTTTCTCTTATATTTTAGAAAAGTTTAAAATGAATAAAAAATACCTAAAAATATCTTAAACATCTAGATGTTTCAAACTACAGTAACCTCTCGCATCTTTACGCAGTCAAGACGTTACGCACTCTCTTTTATTTACGCATTTTAGAATGCTATAAAATTCAGAAAAAAATTTTAATATTTTTTAATATTGCACAAACTAGGTTTATTTTATATTTTTTATGTAAAATATGATTTTAAATGCTAACTCATTTCACTATATCAATAGACTTTGTAAACTTATGACTAATTGGTAAACATTTAGTTATACCTCAGTATATCAGAAATTTTGTTACCAATAAGAGATTAAATTAAAACTTTGAAATAAATATGACTGTGTTAAATAAGGAAATTATAATTAAATAATGAAAGTTTAAAACAGTACTCTTGCCCTATATATAAACAAACATCTTAAAATCTAATGAAACTTCCTAGTTAAAAGTAGCAGTGATACTTAATAAATATAGAGCTTGCACTTAACACGAATGCTTAATTATAAATTAAATTCGCTAAGTAGGATAGAATATAAATGTTAAGTGTCAAATAAATCACATATAAATAAAGATAAAATCTACTTATTATCAAAATTAGTAAAAATATTTGGTACCTCTCGTATTTTTACGATCTATCGTATCTTTACACAATTTTTCCGTGGACACAATGTGCGTAAATAAGCGAGAGGTAACTGTAAGTGACTTTTAAGTAGTTTGTAATGTTTTGCTAAGTTTAAAATGTATAAATTAAAAGCTTATAACATTTAACTAAAAATCTTAATTATAATTAATACTATTATAAATTTTATTTATCAAATATTTAACTTATTTCAAACAATTTTGCTTACATATAGAACATAAAAGTATTATATAAAAAGTAACACATAAGTACATAAAAGTAACACATTTTAAACTTAGATTGACTGTTTTAACTAAGTTGTGAGAACTTTGTAAGACTGTTTAAAGTTAGTTATTATGTACCAGTGCTTTTCTAAATTCAAAAGTTTCAGCAAAACTCTGAGAACTTTCATAAACTATCATTTTTAGATTTTATATTTTTCTCTTTTGTCAAAAAATTGTATTAAAGGTATTGATAATAAATTACTAGTAGAAATAAATTTCAACATCTATAGTAATGAGTCTAACTATTAGAAAAGTGATAAGTTATTAGTTTTCAAAAATATATAAAAGTACCAAAACAAAAAAAAAATGGTTTTCTAAAGATATATTTTGATAATTTGTACACTTAAGTTTTAGTTTTAATAAAAATATTTAAGTATTTTCTATTGCAAAATGTTATTAAAACTTTGATTTAAGAAAAAATTCAATTATAAGTTATTATTAAACTTTATAAGTAAATTATTTACACTAGTAAACTTTTTTAAAATAGTTTTTTGCTGAGTGTTATAAAAAATATTTTAAAGTTTTGGTGTAAATTTCAAAATTTGCTTTTGAAATTAACAGCTTAAAAAAAAATTTGAAAATGCGAAAAGATGTAAAAATATTTTAAACATTAATTAATGTCTTGTCAAAAATAATAATTAAATTTATTTATGATGGCCATAAATTTATACAAATATTTTTATGTCTAACGCTAATAAAAATTACTAATACCGAAAACGATTTATTTTGTGATGTAACAAACAAACTTTTTTTTTTTATGTTTGGCTTTAATTTCAGAAATAAAAGTTTTTATAGAAATGGTAATAAACATTTATTTCATATGTCGTATTGAAAAAAGCAAAATCGTATGATAAACAATACAATGATTCTTTTTACATTGTGACGTAACAATATTGTTTATTAAACGAAAAAAACGCTCAAAACTTTTTGTCCAAGATCCTGGTGCACGAAAAAAACCTTTTACGTTATCGAATCATACACGAGAACAGTTTAACATCATGTCCAGGACTAGTAAAATACTGTTTGATTTAAAATCACCTAAATCCACTTTAAATAGCAGCCACCATAGCTCAGTGGCAGAGCGCTGGTCTTAATAATGATTGTCGGTGGTTCGAACCTCTCTGGCGACACTTTTTCTTTTGAATAACAAAAAACTCATAAATATTTTTTTATAGCAACTTTATTTATTAAACAATATATTTCTTAATATTATAAAGATGGTTTATTTTGATTATTTTAAAATCTCTATAATATAAATTAAAAAAAAATATTAAGTATAATTTTTTATAATTAAAAATTTTTTTGTTTATTTCTGTTATGAAAAATTTTTTTTTAGTACTTTTAGATTATGCTAAAATAAATTTATCTAAATATTGCAAAGGACATTTCCTTAAAGTTTGAGGTAAGTATCTAAAAAACTGTAGGAAAGTATATATTGTTCTTAAAAAACTTTTTTTTTGCAGTTTTAGTTTGCTCCTCTCACAAGAAATTGTTCTCTTGAGTTTTACATTAATTTAAATTATTTACAGTTTTAATCAGAAAAAAGTATAAACTTTTTACAAATGTTAAACATTTTGAATCAGTTAATCCTTTAGCAGTGGCGTTGCGTTATATTTCATTAGGGAGTTCGAAAATTATAAAAAAAAACAAACTTGTAAGACTTATTTTAAACTTATTCAAAATCTTTTTATGTTACAACTACACCAGTTTGTAAATGTTATAGAATATTTGTTTACTAAAAAGTAACTAAAAATTATATTGATGCAAAACACTTCATTGTCTTAATAGCTGGAATTACTTTTTATCAAATAAAAACTATGCTGGTCTTATTTTAGTAGTTTTTTCTCGATTTGTCCCCTACTCTAGTTCAGCTTGTCAAATGCTTTAGTTAATTTTTAACAACGCAAAATGTGATATTTGATTCACACGGCGATGCACAAGATGTAAGTGACACAGGTTGAGCTTGCTGCTCCGATTTATCAAATTTCTGAAGGTCGAATGGAATAAATTCAAAAATTAAAAAGCTTATCAAATGAGTTTGATAGCTAAATATAAGCAAAATTTGTGAATTCTTCTTTTCTTTTTTTTGTGTGATTACGTGGTACATCAGCTTCAGTGTTTAAATTACAGCGTTAGTACAATTTTATTTGAATACGTTATTTATTAAATGAATATCTCATTAAGTTTTATAAGTTATTTAAAACAATTTTTTTTTCAAAGTTGAAACTACACATTATTAAACAACAGCTCATCAAAAATAAATAGTTCTATTATAATGTTTATTTATATTCTTGAATCTATTCTTATTTTTATTATCTCATAAACACTTTGAGAAGCTGTAAAATAAAAGCTGACAATATTGTAAAGGTAGTCAAAAAATTATAATGTATAAATATTTTTCGTCTTTAAATTACTCATTTATTTATATATTAGAATAAGATTTCATAATTAGTAAAGCTTATAAATACTTTAAATTTGGTTTAGTTTTAAGTAACTCATTTTTTACAGAGTTTAACAAAAAGTACTAAAAGTTGGGTAAAACATGGGAAAAAAGTTTAAATAGTTCGTAAAACTATATTTTGATTTTGTAAAATATATGTTCATATTACAGGAAATGTCAAAACAAATTTTAATAACGGTTTTTTTTAGATTTCGTCAGTTGTAAAAATGAGAGTCTAAAAAAAAGTAATAGTAGTTAAATTTAGGAAATAGTATTGAATATAGTAACAAAAATAAACTTTCATTTTGTATTATTCCTTGAGGCTAAACATTAAAATAGCTTTAAAATTTTATATCAGTTTGCTTTTATTGAATGTACAGCTTTAAATGCATGAAAAAAAAATTATGTGTATGAAATGTCATTGTTCAAGTTTTAGTTAGGCTTAACCTTTTTTTTTAAAGTGTAAGCAGTTAAACGAACTAATTTGAAGAAAAAAAGTTTAAAGCATTTAGGACTTAGTAAAACCAATTATAATCTTAAAAAAAGATTATTAAAAAAATTGTTAAGTAAAATATACGTTATTATCTATAGTGCTGATTTATACATTTAGTTTAACAACTAAAGTTAGATAAATTAAAAAAAAACACAATACAAGAACCTTAGCTCCAATTATTTATTCTAAAACTAGCTTTTATTACCATTTGTGACTTTTTGTTGATAAACTTTATTGATATATTTTTAGGTATACTTGTAAAGTATTTAAGTAATATATAAAAATTGAAAACTAAAAAATCATTTAGATGATTCCTCATAAATCTAATGGAAATGTAAGCTAATACTTCAAATAACATTTTAGTAACCAGTAGATAAATATAAGAGGATTAAACTGAATTATTTTTTGTCTAGTTTTTGATTAAATTTTTTATTTATTTATTAATGGTTATGAACTAGCAAGATTAATACTATGTTTAATTTACAGCGTGCAAATCCGTTAGTGAACACCAGTTTGGGAGCAAACCATATTTTTGAATTTTGTGAAAAAATAAAAAATGAAGCATCACACATGAAAATTCAATTTCAATCGTTAGTTAGGTTGCTACAGTATTAAAAATACAAGCTTTTTTACTCACCTTTAAACGATGCCAAAACAAAAATATGGTTCTGTTAATATTCTTTTATTTTTTAAGTGGCTTAAATTTTTAAAGTACTATAATATAAGCTTTTAAAAGAAAGTTTTATTTATAACTATTTATCTTGTATAAAATTTTCTCATTTTAAATAGTTTTATTGAAAAAAATCAATATAGGATTTTAATAATTTATTAATATGAAATAAAATATTCAGTTTGAGGACAGAGTATGAAAAAGTTGTTGGAGAAAGAAATGAAAACCAAAAGCTGTGTACTAAGGTAATTTATAAAAAATAAAACAAATTATTCTTTACTAAAATTAATGTAACTACGTAAGTTTTTTAACAACCTAAGATTACACTATATTTTAGTGTGAAAAGTACAGGGAAACGTATTAAAATGTAAAAACCTAATTAATATTGTAATATATTACGATTAAATTTAACAATTTAAAACAAAATATATAACAAATTAAACTTTTTTTTTATTGCAAACATTTATTTCTAGTTTTACGATGATGCAATAAGTCTAAGCTTAGAAGTTCAAAAAAGAGTAAGTTTTTGTTAAATGGCTTAAAATGATAATATATTATAATTTACGAAAACTAATAGAATAAATTTTAGTAAAAAAATAAAAGGAAATGCTATTAGATATACCGAAAATCATATTTAGTTAAAAATCTTCATTAATAAAGTTTTTTATATATAACATATGATAAGTCAAAAACAAATTATTGAAAGGTTAATATAAGAATAGTGATACAGAGTTTAAAAACTTTCAAGTATGTAATATCTTTTTTTACCAAGAAAAGTGTTAAGTATTTTATACTTGAATTTTTAAATTTTTAAATTTGTTTTTTCAACAGGGCGAAGTAATAAACATACTTGTTGGAATAATGAATTCGTTTATACCTTACTTACCACCTGATGTTAGTTGTTTAACTTTTTGATTGAATTTATTTAAACTTTTTGTTTGTTACTTAATTTTATATGGTAAAATTAAAAGATTTCTATTTAAAAAAACAGAAAGCCTTTTTACTTAAATAATCATGGCACTCAATAATATACTTTTTTAATTATTTACGTTATTCAAAATGACTTTGAAATTATTAGAATATAAATTTATTATTAAAATTTAAATCTTAACTTTAAACAATAAATTAAAAAAAATTAGTTGTGAAACTTTTTATGTTATAAAAGGATGTTGAAAAGTTATTTTACTAAAGTTTTAGCGGTGCAAATTATAAAAAAAATATAAAAATTTATGGGTGTGCATATTGTAGACTAGCCTTTATTTTTTTAAATGATTTTTTTTTTGTTTTACTTTTAAAAACTTATACTTTCTGTGTAAAGTAGAATGGTTAAAGCCTTTAAGCTGTAATTTTTTATTAACTTTTGAGAAATGCAATAATTTTCAGCTTTTAACAAAAAACATAAGTTATTTCTAAATATAAGACTTCCTGTTACCGTTAGTAACTGAAGGTTCTTCGTTATTTGAGTTTCCGGTTTTGATATGAAGTTATTTTTACTTTGTAATCTAAAAAATATTCTACAAATTTATTGAGTTTGGAGTTTTTTAAACATGTAATTTTTTTGTTACTCACATAATTATAAGAAAATCAAATAAAACTAGGTAGAAATAGTTAATATAAAATTAACTTTCTCGAGTAAGCATTCTTTCTAAGCATTAAGAGTAATTAATTTTTAATAAATTAATATTTGCTTTAATTAGTATTAAAGTTTTACTATGTAATTGAATAAATAAAATATCTTTTTTAACAGCATGGACAGCGGGCTTCAATTGCTTTGGGACAAGCCATAAATCTAGACATCAATCAGTATCTTGCTGTTAGTTTATTTGTATAATACTACAGGAGTTGTAGGTTTCTTAAACAATGAACTTATAAAGTTACTTGAATGGTTACAAAAAATAAAACACCTATTTACAACTAATTCTAATTTAACTTATACTGAACGATGTTATAAAATATTACTTAGGGCTACTCTACACAAAACTAGGCATGACATGAACGTACATAATGTACTAAGTTACCATTGCAAACATTAACAAATATTAAGATCCATGAAATATATTAAAATTTAATGCTTTGTAAGTTACTTTAAGTGTTATTAAAACCTTTAGACACAACTTAAATCTAAAATATATTCACCTTGAGAGTCTTGAAATTAAAATAAGAATGAACTGCTTAAAACTAAAATAATAAAGACATAAATGTGATGAAAACATTTTTAAAAATAAACTTTACACAAAACAATCAATCAATATAAATGGCTATCCTAGAATAACATGTTTACTGCAGCAGGCTGTGGCTAAAATTACCCCACCACTGTTTGTTTATATAGCAATGTCCTTAACTTTATTAACATTAGATCAGGAATTTCATATCTGCTTTTTATTTTCTCCTTATCTTAACTGTATTAAAGTTGCTTTCTTCAAACTTCGCATTCTGGTATTTTCAATTCAAACAAAAAACGGTTTCAAATACAACTTTGTGTACTGTTACAAAATTTTTCTAATAAATAATTTTCTTGGTAGTGTTTATCTTATAATAACGTATATAAGCTAAATTATTGACACATTAATATCTGTTTTGTTAAATCTTTAATAACCTCAATTAATATACTAATAATAACTTAACATAAGTAATGACTACTGTTCATAAATTAACATTATTACTTTTGGTCTGTTTACCTAAATTTAGAACGATTTTACTGAACTTTTCAGAACAAACAGCGAAGTTTTCTTGCTCAACATCAAGGAATTCCAATAAATTTAACTGGATATCCAGCAGGAAATTCTTCGAGTTATCCGGGAAATCCGACAACAATTGCTCCTCAACAACTATTTTTTAATCAAGTACAAAACTACGGTCAAGTACAATTGCAAAATATTCCTCAATTAGTAGGTAATCCTCAGGTTCATAATAATTCTCAAACACTAGACAACCCAAAGGTACAAAGTAATTCTCAATTACTAGGTAACCATAAGCTTCAAAGTAACTCTCAGTTACTAGGCAACCCTCAAATTCAGAGTGATCCTCAGTTACTAAGTAACCCTCAGGTTCAAAATAATGCTCAGTTACCAGGTAATTCTCAGGCTCAAGTTAATTGCCAGTTACTATTTAACGCTCAGGTTAAAAGTACTAACCAAATGCAATGCAATGCTCAGGTCCAACATAAACAGCTAAAGCAAGTGAACACAGTATTTAATGCAGAAAAGATGCAAAGCGAACCAGCTTTAGTCAAGACGCAAAGTGAACCTCAGGTGTTCAAAAGTCATGAAATACATCCAAAGCTACCAAGAAATAGAAAAATTAACAAAACTTTTCCTTTAACTACATCTGCAGACCAACAAATGAAAAGTCAAAACGTAATAAGCCAGCCAAAAGGTAACTTAACTAAATGAAATAGTTAGTTGTGTAAATATTTAAATATCTTAAAAATGAGTTTTAATCTTATTTTGCTTGGTGTCTACAGAAAAACACATGTCTTGGTGTAGTTTTAGTACAATACTCCTTAACCTAATTAGTTTTATGTTGGTATTTCAGTGTTTTAAGTAATCTAGATTAGTTAGAGATTAATGTAAAAATGTTTATATATTTTTGCTATATTTAAATATGTTTAATTAACTAAGTTACAATTTTAGACATTTTTTTACGATAATTTGACAAAAGCTTTGTCTTTATAGATAAATTTTTGATAAAGTTTCAAGCCTCGAATATTTGTTTGTAATTAATACTGAAGTTGAAACTATCAATCTAGTTTAATTTCAACATTTGAAAAATAGTTCCTTTTATATTCTTTTAAGTCTTACTTTAGATGGTATAATTTTATTTTTATAATTAATAAGTAAATTTTCGAAGCTTTTGAATATTAAATGTGCTAGATTAATTAAGCAAAACTTGTTTAGGTCTAAATAATTCATTTCCTCAAGCTGTAAGAAACTCTCATGCTACTAATCAGGTTTGTTTATTTATTTAAAATATTATATAAGAAAACCAAATATACATAATATATATTATTTAAAAACTCTTTATGAAACAAAACGTTTTGTACACCTTTAAATAGGGTATGGAAATATAAGTTGAAAAAAAGTTAGACATTTAAAGTTTTTTTTTAAAGTTAGTCCTTTTTTATAAATAATCTTACAGACTCTAGTTAATTAAGATTGAAGACTTAAATTTATAGTTTTAATTTTGTTTTATAAAGTTCTTTTAGAAATTGTAAATAAAAAATTAAGTATTTTTACAATACAAGTAAAATTATTCGAAATTTTAGTTTATGATGTATAAGTAGTTTTGCTCTAATAAAAATAAATTCTAAAAGACAGAAAGTTTTAAATAAATTAAATTAGGTAAAAAAAACTTTAAACGTTTTTGGGCGGGTTTAATTTTTCTAAATGTTCAAAAAAAAATTTTAAGTTCATAAAAAGTTAAAACCAATTTTTAACAGAATGGAGGTATTACTTAAAAAATTTATAAATGTTCACAATCAAACAGGTGCTCTTATGTTTGCACTAAACAAGTTAAATTTCACATGATAATTTCCTTTGAAATATTTATTTTTGTTGTTTGACGCAAACATGAAAAGTTAAAACGTCAAATTTATTATTTTCTCAAACGTTTGAAAATTTCATGTGACCGAACAGCTGCTTTCTCGTTTTACAACAAACTTTTCGAATTCTTTAAATTAATGAACTGTTTGTAAATTTTGCCGACACTAAACTTAAAAGCTACCGATGTACTAGTGATAAGTGGTTTGTTAATAGATTCACTTTTTTACGTTTAGTGACGTAGTTAGAAAAAGTCTACTTTCACATACACAACATCATAATGATAAATGTTATTTTTAGTTAACATTTTTGATTGACATAATGCAGCTGATTATTTATTTTTGAACAATTTTTCTTAATTTTAGGCTATTTAAACAAACTTTATGTCTTGTAATGGTTATTATAAGCAACTTAATTTTTCTTAAGTTTTTTAGAAACTTAAAAAATTAAAAAACAGACTTAATAGACGTAATAAGTGACCTTAAAGGCACTACAACACTTTTAATATTTATTTAAAACAGACATAATACAAGAAGGAATTCAAATTGAATATTTATGCATTTAAAAATTTTAATTTTTTTTATAAATTACAATTAATCAGTTTTTACACAAACTGAACTTTCTAACTGTGATCCTGCAATAAAAAAATTATCAAAATGACAAGTTATGCAAAGTCAGATATAACATCAAAACAGTTTAGTTGAACTTTACCATAAGTATTGTGTAAATTTGACTATTGTATAACAGCTGTTTAGGTTATTATAAAGAAATAAAGATTTATTAATAAAGTTTAATATAAGTTTTTTTTAATTATATGAATAAAATCAACATTTATAATATGCTTTTTAGAAATTGAGTTGACATAGTTATACTTCTATTATTGTTATTAAAATAATTATTATTATACAAGACTTCATACTAGTACTGTATATAACAGTGCTTCTGAACCTTTTTCTAGTGGCGGAACCCTTTTGCAAAGTTCAATTTTTCCACGGAACCCCTAATTTTAATTTTACATAAAATATTTAATCAAATAAATGTTCTTTTTTATATTTCGAAAGGCTTCGCGGAACCCCTGAGAGGCGTCGCGGAACCCCATTTTAGAAGCACTGGTATATAAGGTTTATTAAAACTGTTTTCAACTCATTTCTTTTTTTGTACGAACAAACTACAAGGTGTATCAGTAGAGATATGTAAAAAGATATAAACTTATGTTCTCAAACAAATCAATTAAGTACTTAAAAAATAAAAGCGTTCACGGAAATAGAAAGATGATGTTTTTTTAAACGTATTTTTAAATACTTATTTACTTTATTTACCACCTAGTTTTATAAGTTTTAAGTTAAATAAGTTTAAAGCAAAAATTTATTCTTAATTAAAAGTAAAAAGTTAATTTGTTTTCAGAGTACTACACATAAAACTATAACTGCTGTTGTAGACAGTTTAAAACAGTCAATAACAAATGAATATGGTAAGGTACAAAAGCAGCGCCAAAGTGTACCAAATGTAAGTGAGAATATTGTGAATCAAATCATGCCTCTAACAAAAATTTCAAAGAAACGTAAAACCAAGTTAATTTTTGTTTTTATTTGTTAACTGTCAAAAACAGTTTTATTTGAAATGTTTGTAAATGCTACTATGCAAACAACGCTTCGTTATCAAAATTCTTTAAACGTAAAATACTATTAAATTATGCTATAGTTTGAAAACATTGTGAAAAGAAAAGTTTTACTTGTAATTATATTACATTTTTATTAAACTATTTATATCAAATAAAGCAAATGACTATTGAGAACTGAGAACGTTTTCAAATCTACTTAGATTTGATTAAATCAAACTATTAACATAAAGTTAATTTTTAATTGAAAAACATTGTTTTGTTCATAGTTTACAAAACAAGTTTAACTAACTTTTTGAACAACTTTAACTAAGAGAAAAAAGTTAGCGTCAAAAGTTGAAACTAAACTTTATAACCTATTATATTGTTTTAATCTACAAATTAAACGATCATTTTCATTTTAATGTTAAATTTTACAATGAATTGAATAAAATATTTGTTTTTTACAGAATGTTGAACAAAACAGTAGTTGTGAACTAATAACTGAAGAATCAAAAGAAGTTAGTTCTTTAATATTTAGATTGTAAATAAAACATATGCTTAAAAAGATGTCAAAGATTGTTCAAAATTTTATTCTATTTACTTAAAAAACACTTTAAACTAAAAGCAGAATACAAAAACCGAGTTTTTTTTTGAAAATTTAAATAAAGATGATAGAAAATTAACATGAAAACGGCTACAAATTATATTTTTAAGCCAATTCGATTATTTTAAACTTTAGATTCAAGCTTCAACTCAACTAAAAGACATTCTACGTTGTAATAACAACAAAGTGTTTATAAAACACAATAGCTTCGATGCTGCTAATATCAGTAGAAAATCAATTAGTCCTATTGACGCTCAAAGCAGTGAAGAGTCAAAAAAGTTGGTATAGTATCTAATATAGAGACTTTCTGAATAAAATAAAACTGTTATTTTGGTGTTCCTTAACATAACTTTTTTGTTTATATTAAAATCATGTTTAATCTGATAATATCGTTAGTATAAAGTGTTTATAAATTAAAACCATTAATTTTAATTAAAAATGTTGTAATTACGAGTCAAAAACCAAACTAAAAAAGTATGTTGTTTAAGTATTTAGCTAAAAAATATATGTGTTAAATTTCTTTTAACAAAACCTCTTGTAAAACACAGTGTTGCTATAGAAGACAACAAATATTTTAATATATCTCACAGTACTCAAATCAGAAGAAGCTCAAACACGTTTGTAATTTGTTTAGTGTATATATCAGTAGTGTTTTAATTTAAACCAGATTAATGGACGTAATTAAATAATGTCTAAAAGCACTATTTTTTTTTGTAATCTTTAACAGTGACTTTATAAAAACAAATAATTAAGAACTTAATTGATCTAAAAATAGTAGTTTAGCTAAAATTAGTTATTGACTCAACAAAAAAGTAATAGGCAAAATATGTTTCAAGTTAATTTTTGGTTTTTAACTACCAAAAAACAGGTCATTTGGATCAAAAAACAGTGATTCAGCAAATTCAAACATTGTAAATTTAAGTAAAAATTTAAACAATGATAGTAATACAATAAGTGATTTGACGTCTATTTCAGGTTAGTATTTAATTTAAATTGCTTTAAATTTCATTATTTTTTTTAGTTTGTAGTAGATACATTAAATTAACGAAAACAAAAAAGATTATCTGTTAATGTTGAATTTAAAAGTGAAAATTGTTATATGTTTCAAAAGACCAGTGTACTAAGTTATGAGGTTACATAAATTGTTTACATTATCCTTTTGTTAAATAACAAATTGACTCCTAAATATTTGAACTTTCATTTTTAAGCTAAAGCGACTGGACAACAACAAGATCTAAACAACAACAAATTCGATGATGTGAACTCTATGTCACAAACAGCTGATACTTTAATGATGATGTCACAATCAAACAATCATTCAACTATGACGTCACAAACGGCCCTTCAGAATATTGTGACGTCAAAAGCGGCTCATCAGAGCATTATAACAACACAAATGCATCTTGGCAGTAATATTGCACCTGTTAAACGTCATAACTCTAATGTACCAACTGAAATCCCTATGGATGTTACTGAAAAGCACAAAATATCACACAACCCTAGTATGAATTTACAAAGTAATTCAAATAAAACAGGTCATAAGGCTAATACTCATTATATTTCGCCATCAGATATCACACCAAAAATTAGGTTAGATGTTAAATTTTTAAAACTTAAAATATATTTCTAAAGTAAAGGGTTCTAAATTAAAGTAAGTTTATCAGTTTTGATGACTATAATAATACAAGCCTTGGCCTTGTATATAAAACTACCTGATTTTTTCTAACAGAGTTCAGCCCTCTAGCTACTACATAAATTCGCAAACGGACGATAAACCGCAAAGAGTGAAGGTCCCTGCAAAATACATGAACGGGATGCCTATTGTGAATGAGCTGTGTTCATTGATGCATGGCGAAGTTGTTTGCGCTCTTACTGTCAGTGATGACAAGCAACGACCTCTAGTGTACACCGGTGGTAAAGGAACAGTAAAAGTTAGTCTAACTTTTTCACTTAAAGATAAATATTCTACTAATTTTTTTAGTTAAACTATGATTTTATTTTTAATGTCTCTGCACTATAATCTTTTTAATTAATTGGTTATTAAGTAATTGATATGTACAGTGTAGTACAGTACACTACTCAGTTTGATATAATACCATAATTTATTTTGTATTCATCATATTGATTGTAAATAATAAGGTTTAATACATTTTATTTGGTTCAGTATTTTAAGTTAATAAATGTATAGAATAAATATTGAAGTTAGTTTATATGTTTTAAATATATAGTTATTTAAAAATACATTTAGGTTTTATTTACAAGTTTAATTATGATTATATAGTTTTAAAATTTCATCTCTACTTAGATCTGGGATATTTCAGTAGCAAACGAGAATCTGCAAGAAATAACAAAACCAGTAACGCATTTCAGTTGTTTTGATGACGATTACATAAGAAAATGCAAACTTATAAATGAGGGAAATTCCCTTTTAATTAGCGGTGAATCAACATCAGTATCATTGTGGGATCTTAATTGTGGGGAAGCCCCTAGATTAAAGGTTTTTTATGAGTTTGATCAAAGTTATTATTGATTTGAACATTATACATTTTTATCTAGCTGATTTTAAACGCATTTAAAAACTTTTTTTTAAGACTTAGATTAACATATAAAGCCTAGTTTTTGTGCTAAATTTTCTAAACTAAATGACAATGAAAAATGAAATTATTCTTTTTTTAAGATAATAATTACGCAGTTGACACTTAATGTTTATTAAAGATAATCTGAAAATTTATGTAGTACAATAATATTAAGTATAAAACTAACTTTTGTATTGATTATTATTAAATTTTCGTCATTTTTCATTTAATTAATTTTTACCAGTCTCAAATAACATTACCGAATTTTCGATGGTGCTTAGGACTTGCAACTTCTCAGAACTCCAAAACATGTTTTACTTGTTGTACAGATGGAACCGTATGCATGTTGGATTTGCACAATCAACAAATTGTTCAGTATGTGATAACTATTAAAAAAAAATTACCATTAGTTTACAGAAAGCTACAGTATAAAATGAATCTATATAAGTTTTATCTTGATTTAAAAAATATGTTTAAAACTTTATTTTATTTCGAATATAAAAACTTTATTGGTTTTGTTGTTTTGAATTTTTTAACAGGCACAGTTAATAATTTGTTATGTATGTTTCTATTAAGCTACCAATATGAATTTAAAGCTTTTATATAAAATGCTTGTTATATACTTAAACTCTTATTTTTTAACAGGCAGTTTGCAGGACACACGGGCGTAGCTTCATGTATTGACATTTCTCCTGATGGAGATAAATTATTCACTGGTGGATTTGACCAAACTATCAGATGTTGGGATATTCGTCACAATAAACAGGCTTCCATCATTAATTTTGATAGTAAAGTTTACACTTTGGGTTGTTCTCCGAATGACAATTGGATTGCAGCTGGGTTAGAAGTTTATTTATCTTTAATATATCTCATTATTTGTTTTTATGTACTTACAAAAGGTCTTTTATTTGTTGTTTTTACCTGCTTACAAATTAATAATGGAAAACCTTATCCCTAAATTTAAAAAATAAAATTCAATCTGTAACTTTGATTAAAAACTGTATTAATTTGTTTTATAAACTTAAAATCAAGTCAAAAAATTCTTGCATTTGTCCCATGTTTGTAACATTTGTTTTTATTCACATATAATATAATAACCTTAAAATGTAAAAGTTTGGTCAGAACCGCTCTTGATTTCTAGTAAAAACGTTTAACTGTTCAACATTATACTTACTACTAAAACAAGTTTCTATAATTATATTTAATGTAAAAGATACTAATTTGTTCAAATGACACCAAAACAAATGTGCCTTCTTTTAAACTGAACATGCAAATCCACCAGGTATTAATCTTTGTCATTAAAAAAACACAAAAACAATTCTATAACGATGAAATTAAGTAGACGAGTGTTATTTTATTCAAATCATCAATAAACTTTTATCAAATGATTTTATTGTTTTTAATTAATTTGGCTAACATAAGTATTAATTTGAAAAAATAAATTTTATAAAACAGATTAGAAAATGGTAATGTGGAAGTATGTAGTTTTGATAATACTGCAAAAATATCAGGTAAAGTATCACAATAAAAGCGTTACGTCACTTAAATATGCACACAAAAAAGACTGGTTTATTACAACTGGGCAAGATCAACTGGTCAATTTATGGAAAAACCCTTATGGCGCGAATATATTTAATGTTAGTTAATCAATTTTTCGGTTTTAAAAATTTCGGAACATTCTTTTATAGAGATAAATAAATTTGAACAATTTTATTACTTGAAAATATTTTAAAGATTATATGGTTTTATTTGGGTGTACAACTATTCAAATACGGACAACTTAAAACTCCAACAAACAATTTTCTGTAATGTTTTAAAAGGGCCACAACTAAAGAGTTATATATACATTTCAAATAATTTAAAAACAAGTAGAAATTTCTTATTAATATCTACAAATAATTTATGTTTGTTAAGTTGTGGTTCTGTAAAAAACTATTATTTAAATTTTAAATATCAAAAATGCCATGTAGCCGTTTTTTGTAATTATAAACTTTTGTCTACTAGATTTTTTAATAAACTACAGACTTGAAATAATTTTTAAATTTTGACTTTGAAATTTTAAAAATACTGAAGCATTTAGGTTATTATTATTCATTTAGTTTTTAAAACATTAAAGATAAGTTTTAGTTATGTATTTCAAACATTACGACAGAACAAAGAAAGTTCGTTATTGTTAGCATGTGATGTTTCGAAAAATGATAGATACATAATAACTGGGAGTGGAGGTAAAAAGGCTACTGTATATGAGTGTATTTAGAACACATCTTTCTAATCTTGTATAAAAAAATCTATATGAAAATAATATTATTAGATACTTATACATTTAAACTTCTATTTTTGTTAAAGTCTTAGTTTAACTAACCGTTGTTTTCAATAAAGTATAAAAAAAAATTATCTTGAGTAAATAAAATGAAAAAAAAAACATTAACTACCTTTTAAAATTGTAAAACCATACTTAATTGTTAATTAAAACTCTATGCTTTTTAAATTTTTGCTTTTTATACAGTATTCTTAAAAGTTTTTAATGATTCTTTATTTGTTTTATAAGATTTTTTTATTTTCTTTTAATAAAGAAAAGTGTTTGTTCTCGGTCATATTACAATATTAACTTATTGAAATTACTTATAGTTTAAAGTAATATTTTTATTATTAAAATTTGTTATTTTATTAAAATTATTTTAACTTGTTTTACTTGAATCGAAATCGAAATATTAAAATTTTAATTTGATTCGCTAATTTAAAATTTAAATAAAACACATTTCAGTTAACAAGAAAAAAAAAATTATATAAAAATATATAACAAGCATTCGATAATAGTTTGTCTTAAACTACACAAAATTAAAAAAAAAGTAAACTAAATCAAAAAATTTAATGAAATTTTTAACAAAGTTTGCGTTAGATTTTACTATTTAGATGGTTATTGAATAAGAATTGTGTCTTATATCGTTTATAAAAATTAAAAAACAATATTAGTTAGGGTTAGAAAATGGTTATTCAAGCATATAGTTTTGTTAATAAAAAAACAAATAATTTAAAAGTGCTGTTTTAATAAAAAAATAGTAGTTATAAAACTATAAAATATTTTAAAACAAGATGAAGTTTTCCTGTAGTTGAAACTTCACGATAAACACAAGCAATCCAGTTCAAGTAATCTAAATTATTTTTGTTTATTGAACTATAAAAAAACATATTTAGTCCAAAGACCTAGTGTACATAGCAAGATATAAGTTTTCGAGTCGTACAACACTTGAACACAATTAAACGTTAAATTACTCGACAATAACTGTCTAAAGGTTTCTCAGGTGCATGAATGTTTAAATTTAAAAAGTTTGAAACCGTAGTAAAACACAAAGCAACATTTTTTAAATTAATTTATATCTTTAATTCTTATGAAATAATTAAAACATAAAACCAAATCTTTATCTTCTTTTCTGATAATAAGTGTAAAAGATCCTAAACCTTTTTATTAAAAAGGAATTCCGTAAACACATCTAAAACCATAATTAAGTATATCAAAATTGCTGTGTGCATTATTTTGTAGAAAAAGAAGTTTTTAGTTGTTTAAATAGTATTATATATGTTTATAAGTGTTATAAGATTTATAAAGTATACATTTGTATAGCATAAGACAGCAACGGTCACTTAGTACAAAATATTAGCCTTAAAAACCGTCCCCGAACTTAAATCAAAAATCTTTCATTAAACAGTCGAACGCGCTGAATCATTCATACTGTTTATGAACTATAAATTAATTAGTGGCGTAGCGTAATGTTTTGGTCAGGGGATGCGCAAGTTTTTTCTCAAAAACTTAAACTTTTTCTTTAGAACTTTTTGGGCTGCAAATTTTTCGGGGTCAGTAAATTGATTAAAAAAACTAAGTAACTATCTCTTACTTCATTTTTCAAGCAATCTTCTTCAAATTTTAGAAAATGTTCCTTAAATTAGAAAAAAAAAACGTTACTTAGGAATTCAGATAACTATAATAAATAAAAATTTTAGAAAAAAAAATCTTTAAAAAAAAAAAAAATTACTACAACTTTTAAACTCACAAGTAATGTTTTTTGTTATTGTATAAATATTTAACTGTTAAAGTTAGAAGAAAATTACTTGAAAAATGTAGGAGGAGATAGATTTTAAACAAACTAGCCTTTTTTCGCTGTTTTGGTCTTCCCATTGGGAACTTATTATGCGGCCCGACTTTGACTGGTCATATCTAAAAATAACTCGAATTTTTTAAAACAACAAAAAGCATCTTAAAACTAAAAAAAATATTTAAAATAAGATCAACTTCTAAAAAGTTCTAATTTTCCTATCTGACATATTTTAGACTTGCAACATTCCATACAATATTACTTTGCATTTTTTTAAAAGATAATCTTAAAATTAATGAAAAAAATGTTTACTTTTTCTTTAGTATTATAAAAAATATTGAACATAAAAAACCCATCAACTTTGAAGATATCAGGATTGCCTTGCCACTCTTTGAGTCAAAATAACTGTCCTGAGTATTTTTAAAATGTCATATGTCATCATAAGCGTTTTAAATTCTTTAAATGAATTTTTAATAGTTTTTAAACTAATAGAAACTATGCTTTATAACAAACCATTTAAAACCACTAAATCTACCCTGATTTAAAAAAATAACAAATCTATCATTTTGTCAGCATGAGCTTAAAATACTTAAAAAATTCTGAGTTATCCTGATTTTTACTAAGTCATACTAAAGTTTTCCAAAACTTCATAAAATCCTGAGTTATCCTGAGTGTGTGGAAAGATTTACTAAATGTTTCTGATACAGAACAAAATGTTTAAAAGATATATTTTTTTAAGGTCAACTTTTTCAATGCTTTTAAAAATTTACAAGAAATATAACTTTTCACTTTGAGTCTTAAAATCAGTTTATCTAAGATCTTTAGGGAATAGCATTTTTAAATTCTACAAACAGTTGGTAGAAAGAGTTTTTTTTAAATACCATTTAAAATTTGATTTGAAACAAAAAAATTTAAATTTAAAATTAATCATTATGTCTATAGACTAAAAATTGATTGTAAAAATTCTGTTTTACAAGTTGCTATAATTTATTTATGATGTGACTAAAGAAATTTTAAAATAAATTGCTACAAAAATTGATTAATTTTTAAGCTTTATGGCTGATAGAATAACAAAGTTTGATTTGTTTGTTATCTTATAATAATTGAAACTACTTTTAATAAAAATTTTAAGTTTAAATAATTTAAACAATACTTTTTGTGTAGTGAGATTAAAACTGTAATCACAGTATGAACTGTTTGTTTATTATTTATTTTAATTTATTTTTCTGCTTTTTGTTATTTTTCTTTTAGATAATGTTGTTAATGTTTTCATTCTCATTATCAATTCATTTTTATTCTATTAGCAGTTATTTTTTGCTATTTTTACTACAATTTGTTTATTCTTGAATCATTATCACTATAAAACAGGTTTAGCTTAATGGTTTGTTAACAAAATGTTAGCATTGTCTTTGTAAAAAAATAAGTCATAAGGTTATACTACTGCGGTGCACTAATTAGTTGCGTGCTGTTTTAGTCTAAATTCTTATGAAGTTAATGAAGTTATAAAATTTTTCCTTATGGAGTTTTCATCAACATCGGTGCGCATTTGCAATTACGCACCGAATCAGTATATTGGGTAGTTTCCCTAATTTGTTACTAATTGGTATTCGAAATTTCGTTTTACTTTTCGAATTAAAAAAAAATAGTTGAAAAAAGGCAAATTAAGCAGAAGAAATAAACAATAAAAGAAAAAAATATTGCATTTTTTTTTACTTCTTTTTTTTGGGCGACATCCCACACAAAGTTTATTAAAGTATGAACTTTGTTAGATCTTTCATTAGACTTATAATGATGATTTCAAAAATTAGTAACATTTTTGAAAAGTATGACTAAAACTATGAGTAAAAAGGCCAGATAAATATATTGCAATTATATACAATGTATTTTTAATTTAACTGTCACCAGGTTTACCGATTTTAAAAAATAAACATTTGATAAAAATAGTAGTATGTAGAAACACTAAAATACTTTTTTTTATTTTTTAAAAAAACAGAAATACTAAAGACATAGAAATAATGCAAAAGACTTAAAAAATAGTTTTTAATGCATAGAGACACTCTAAAGGTCAAAAAAAAACTGAAGTTTAGGAAAAAAAGTCAGGCCAAGTATTAAAAAATATCAAAAAAATTTCAAACTAGTCTAAATTTACCTGGTAAATTCGAAATAAAGATTAAATGTAAAAAAAGTAGATAATTATTTATAGTGAAAAGGGAAAATCAACATAGTTTAATACTAAAAACTAAAATAAAAAAGCTTACTTTTTAAATATGCTCTACTATGCCTTCAGGATGTCTTTATTTGACTTTAAAAATAGTCATATTTTCAAATACTGGAATCTTTAACTAAAACATATGTTAACAGTATGCTGAAAGTTTATAGATAGCAAAATGGCTTAAGAAAATAAAGCAGTGAGGGCTGTTTTTTACCTTTAATCTTAGAACTATACCAGTCGCAAAAAAAGAAAATGGTTTATTTTCCATCGCACCTAAATAACATCCCTAAATAATTTTCGCGCACCTTAAAAATTCGAATGTGTTTTAAGTAACTTTTATGAAGATTTTTTTGACTATGCAGACTGCTTTCCAAAATTTAAGCATGGTGTAACTCTAGCGTTTGTAACATCGTCCTGAAAACTTTTGTTTAAAAGTAAAACAGCTTTTTACAAATTAGCTTTTTGCTCTGCTTTGTAAAAATATTTAGGACATCATGTTAAGCATATTGTAAAAACATATGTTCTCGTAAGTATACTTTTCTTTGTTTTATTTTAATCTATCTAGTTTACGTCATTTTTTAATGTTTAGAACTCTTTACTTTCTAGAACTCTTATAAGTGCAATATACTGGTTTTTGGAATATCATTAAATTGTTAATTTGATGGAAAAAGAGACATTTTAGTTTAATTTCAAGTCTAATGGTACATTTGATTTTTAACAAAAGTGCTAACTTTTTTTATCATTAATCGCCTTATTTATTGTATAGAAATTCTATGTTTTTTAATTGTTAAACTTTAGAGTATTACGTTTTTAACTGATCATAAAGACTGGTATTCAAAAATAATTTGTTAAGAAGTTAATTTATACTTATTTTATACTTATCATGAACAAGCTTAACATAAAACTATATTACTATAATTAGTTAATTTTTATAACTATGTGTTCGTATAAAAACAAAAATATACCTCCAGTTCTCGTCCCCGTGAAAGTTTAAAATTTTAGGTTTAAAACCAAAATGTTTTACAATATTACAGTAGTATGTTTATTTAATCTGATCAATTGCTAAAGGAAGTTATAATTATAAAGCTTTACATAAAGACTGTTATAAACCGTATATAATTACTAAGTAAAAGTCACTTAACTTCACTTTAATTTACTTAGTTAATAATTTTACAGGATACTTAATAAAGAAAAAATAACTGATATGATTGAAGTCACATTGTTTGGTGCACAAAACTTGAGTTATCAAAGTTGTGCTTGATTTTTACATATTTTTTTTTAATCTTCTTAATATAATCATTTAAGAAATTAGTTAATGTAGGTGGTCGTTTTTATTCATTCAGGAAATAATTAGTAGAAGCTAGAAATATTTTAAGGTTAAATTAAAGTTAAATAGTTTTATTTTTTCAGATTAAAGCTAGTTAAAATTATAATATTTTTTTTTATGTTTTACTTTAGCTGTTTTGCACAAATACGTATTTTAAAGTAAAAATTGTTATGAGTTTGTAATTTATAAAACAATGTATATTCTAATTTATTCTATTTACTATATACGTTGTGTGAATATTTTATTTTCAACCTCTTAAATAAAGGTAGTCTTCTTAAGATTTTATTAAGTCTAACCATTATAAAAAGATCTAAAACTATTTTTATACTTGCTCAAACCTAATGATACAAATTTTGTTTATTTTAAATTACAAATTATAGAAGAATAATTATTGGAAACTTAAGTCGTTTATAATGGTTTTCGAAATTTTATGATTTTTTTTTCTGCTTGAAACTGAAATGAAATTTCAACTATTAACATTTTTAATTTCTATGCTTCAATTTCTTCTGTTGACAACTTTTCCTACACTTTTTGTTTTATTTTATTTTTTTTCAAATTACTAGTTTACCCAAAATCACTGGAGATTTCAATTTTCAAGAAACAGGGAGTTCTGATACTGATAACTAACTTTAGTCTTGTTTGTTTCAAGTTTAAATGATATTCTTTAGTATTTACTATTGCAATAATGGCACTTATGACCTTCCGTTCATTATTTTTTACTTGATACCAGTTTTATTTTGAAAATCTTTTGTAGATTAAATAACTACTTACTTGTACATTTATTATCCTAACTACGACACTAATTTTTATAAATAACCTTAAATGTCTTATATTTTGTAAATTTATAAGTAACGAATTTTGCATAACATATTTTAATCTTAACTGTTTGATTATCTGAATAAAATATTGTTGCAGGCTAGTTATTTTTATAATTTAGATTTATATTTGTCGTAATTTTGTTATTTAAAATTTACAAAAACTTTGGTATGCTTTACACTTTAAATTTTTCTATTTTGATTTATCTAAATATCAGGCTTTTTATTTTTAGCTAAGTTAATTAAAAAAGAGTTGAGAAATAAAATAAAAAATGTTACTAGTTATGTTTTTATTTCAACAATGTAAATAAAACCTATTAATTTTGCTGAACTCATGCACGAATTTTTTTAATTTTTTATCTATTAAAGGAGCTGGTTTTATCGTATTTTTTTTTATTTAAGGTTTAAAAACACGTTGTACTTAATAGCTAGACTAAACCTAAGCTCAGTACCGTCTCTAATAATACATTAGGAATATTTGAAGATTTTTCTTAACACTAGAGGTCTTGAAAAAATTAATTTTGGACAAAATTCTAATATTTATTTTATTAACACAAAGGCAACGTCGTTTCAACCTAAACTCGGATCTTCAGAACTTTATCAATATTATTGAGTTTCTTTTATTTCTTTCATTAATATTGATAATGTATTTTGTCCAATAAAATTTTTTACAAGACCTTTAGTGTTAAGAAACATCTTCACATATACCTAATGTTATTTTATAGATAGTACTTAGTTTAATTTAAGCCTTAAATATCAAAAAATAAAATAGGATAAAAACAGCTCATAATGCTTTTTAAAATTTAGTCATACAAACAAAAAAAAGCAGTCTATTGTGTTTTAAACCAAAGCAAGTCAGGGTAACTAGATAAAGTTTTAGTTCAGACTTAGAATGCTATTCAGAACTTATAAAATTAAGGTTAGTATAAGTTTCCGAGAGCTGCGACTTGTAATTTTTTTTTTGACTGCATCTTGTTTACCTTACGTGGACCTTAGATTTCAGATGCTTGATCTGGGTGGGTGTCACTTTTTGCACGAGCGTCACTTTAGCACTAGTGGACACTTTTAAATGCGTCACTTTTGCACAGAGGCTCACTTTTGCACAAAAAACCTTTGCACAGATTGAAAAACATTTAATTTTTTTCTATATATTTTTTATTTTTTGCTACCAAATTTATCCCTAACCCTTATCTCAGTCGGTAGTTTTTGATAATTTATTTTGCATATTATTTTATTTGCTTTACTTTTTTTTTTATTAGTTAATATTTTTACTTTAATCACTTACTAATCTAATTTTATTTTGTATTTTTTTGATTTTACTTTCATTGTTACCAATAACCCTTACCCCCAGTCGGTAACTATTTCTTTTTCTATCTTATTATCTTTTTACAGTTTGTTTTTTAGTTATTTTATATGTTTTTTTTTACTTTCGTACATTATATTTATAAATTATTCTTCTTGCAAAAGTGACGAACTGCAGAAGTGTCCCCTCGTGCACAAGTGACGCTGTTGTAAAAGTTAACTGTTCCCGTTTGATCTAGTGTGAGTTTCAAAACAAGATTTAAGTGATTGACACGTATAAATGCGCACTTTGTTTTTAGCTTTATTCCAAACAATAAGATAATTGTTGGTGGGCCGGTCATTTTAACTTAGTGTCAAACCCTGATAATGGAATCGGTTTGGATTAATAAACTAAATAATTATTTCAACTTAAATTTTAGCAACTTTACTAATCAAAAAAATTGAATTTAAACCTATTAGTTAAAGTTTAAGTTTATGACCCAATAGATCATTTTTGACTGCAAAAAAAAAACACTTAAATTAGTATAAAATTAATACTAACTTTTTATTTTTGTTTTTTAGGTATTTTTTTTCCGTTTAGTAAACTTTTTTATTCCTTTGAAGTTAATTAAAGTCTATAATAAAAAGACAAAAGTTTTAAACACTGAATAACTTAGAAATATTTAAAATATTTATTGTAACAACTTTTTAAGATAGTTTTTATAAGAAAAAAGCATGGGAAAAGCAGATAAGAGAGCGAATTGTAATTTATTGCACAAACATAAACCCAAAACTTGTAGAGCTGATGCAAATTTAAGTGATTTTTGTAATACAGTACTAAATGAACATCTAAACTGTTCATTTCAAGATGATAAAAAAGTTTTACAAGCCTTTGTTAAACATTCAATTAATTTAGTTAGAGAAGAGAATGAACAAGATTTTTTAGTATTTGAAAAAAACAGTAAGTAAACTGCTGGTATTTCTAAGTATTTTACACAGTACCTATATTTTAACACTTTGTTATATATATTTTTTTGTTTTATATTTAACTTATATTTAATTACATTTTACCTTTTCATGTAACTTGGCATAATTAATTAGTTTATACTAGAATTTTTATATTCCATTAAAAAGTTTTTTTACTTAGCATTAGTTTGTTATTTGCAAAATTAAGATATTACTTCTGCTTTTTACCGAAAACTACTAAATTACTTAAAGCTGGTACTTTAATAAGTTAAATGTCATATTCATTACAATTAAAAACAGGAAAAAAATTGTTGACATGGAGATTACGGTTGAAATTCAACAGATTGTCAAAAACACTCAACACTGAAAAAATTGAAGACGCCTTAGCGACTACTGTAGAAGAAAATATCAACCCCGAAAATGCCTGTTTCTTTTACGAAGTTTTGAAGAGCAACAACCTTGGAAGTACTGAAGTTTGTGCGTTTGAGCGCATCGAAAAGTGGTTTTATTTAATATTGAAAAACAAAACATTTATTAATTTGCCATTCAGTAAAATACACAGGATTTGTACGAGCTCCGAACTAAAAATTACTTCAGAAATTGAGGTAGCTAACTTTGTAGAAGCTTGGATAAATGACGACTTCTTGAATAGAATTAAGTACGCAAAAGTACTTATTAAAGCAGTACGCTTGCCTTTATTAAGTTTTGCAGCATTGAAGTATTTAAAAAGTAAAAACTTATTTTGCAATAGCAGTGAATGTATAACACTTATAGATGAAGTGATAAAAGATAAAAGGGAAAAAATATTTGATCCAAAATCTTCATATTATCAAAGCCGTTACTGTGAACATAAAACGTTTTATTTGTGCCTTCTAGACAACAAAGATAGTGATTTTAATAGTTCAGATCGCTATCTGTGTCAAATTAGTGACAGCAATAAAATTGTAACAAATCAAGTTGTAACATCTGGACATGTTAAAAAAACTCTTTTTAGTAATGGAAGCTTTTTTTTGTTTGACTGTGAATCATTACATAAATATTCAACCATCACAGGAGCACACAAAATTTTGTGGAATCATTTTGATGAGTACGTGTTCAATACAGCCTGTGTTCTTATGGATAGATTATACGTTTTATGTGCTAAAGAAACGCAATGTATTTCAATCGATCACAGAAATGGAAAGTTGTATGAATTACGAAAAATGCCAGGCAATGTTACACCTGCAGCATGTGCTGTGTTTGAAGGTAGAATTATAGTCTCTGGTGGTACAAATTACATTACAGGCCTCTTTGAGTCGAACAAAGTGTTTGCCTATGACCACATTGACAACACCTGGTCTCGCATGCCTGATATGGTAGAACAAAGACATGGACACGATTCAGTATCGGTAAAAAGCAAGCTTTACATGATTTATGGCACGAAAATGAGTAGCGAAGTTTATGATAGTTACAGCAAGACTTTTACTATACTTAAGAAACCTCTACCCAGTTTTTTCTACTTTTACTTGAATACAATAAGATACACAATCATAGAAAGTAAACAGGTTGTTTTTGGAAAAGACGATTACTATCGTCCTCTTATTCTTGATTTGTGAACTTCTTAAGCAATCTCTTCATTACATATTTATTACATTACGGTATAGGCTCAATTTATTTATTTTCTAGTTTTTCATCCAGTTTAAAAAAGTTAAAGTTATCATATAAATAAAATGTTTCCAAGGTTTACTATTTTTATTTAATTTTCTATCAAAAAATGTTAGTGACTAGTAGGCTTCTAATTATTTATTCCATTATTTAACTTATTTTAAATTGAGTTTACTTACCAAAATGTTAATGATATCCAAGTGGTGTACGACTAAATAACATAAATATTTTCTGTGAACCATGTCTAAAGACAAGGCGCTTTTTAAGCTGTTTTTGTCGTTAAATAAACCATAAGTATACTAAAAATATAACTTGTTATTTAGATTTAGTTTGTACTTTAGAAAATTGTGATACTTTTGTAGTCTTGATATATTATTTACTTTTATAGTATGTAACTAGACTTTTTGTTACGTTGAAAATTCAAGTTTCTCGTTTTACAATTTTAAACATTAAATACATATCTTTTTTATTATTTATGTATTAGTTAAAAAATTTTAAGGTTTACCATATAAATAATTATGCAATAAGATCAAAAATTATTAGTTATGAATATCAAATTTGTAAAAGCTACTTGTTTAATAGAAACGTATAAACGGACTCTCTTTTATTTTACAGTTGTTTAAAATTATAAAAAAAAATTTGTTTAGTTTATAAAAATTCAGAATAAAAGTCTTAGATTTGGTCGGATGTTACTTAGATTAATGTCAAAACGGATCTAAATCAAGCGGAATACTGGTTTAAGTCATTAAAAAGAGCTAGAGTAATTTTTTGCCTTTTTTATGAAAATAAGTCTACATATTATCAAATAATAGAATTACATTATCTAAAACATGTCCTTTGATAATGTAAAACTTCTCAACTAAGATATTAATTGTTATATTGAGAAGTTTTACAAATGTTTTATTGTATATTATTTGTATACTTGCAAATACTATTATACAGAAAGTATAAAAATGATAAATGCTGAATTCTCTGGTAAAAATATATGTTATAACTTATTAGAATGTGTATACATTAATTACATCGATTAAAATGAGGTAACAAATTTTAAAAGTTCAATTATGTTTATTATACGACAGACTAATTAACTAAACCTAATTTTTTTCGTTAATTATTACATATTTTTGTTTTCTTTGAAAAAATTTTACACACTTTATGCGACTGAATAACGTATTATTCTACAAAAAGTATAAGAACTAGCTGTGTGAGCTTAGATTAGTTAAAAAAATTTAAATATGTGCTTTTTACTTTAGTAAATAAAAAATAAGTATTTAAGTTTTAAATTCGATATTGATTGCAGGGGTTAAATTTAAACAAAAAACAGTTTTTTGATGAATTCATTAAAAATAATTTTTTACGTTTTAACATATATTTTAGTTTTTTTTATTAAAACTTACACGATTAGTTTATCTGAATATAATTTATCATAATAAAAGCGTTTAAGGACACATACTATCAAATTTCCTTTACATCTAATAAAAATAGAAATCTTATTAAGTTGCCAAATTATTTGTTAGCTGACTGAAACTTAGTTTAAGCCTGTATTGGAAGCCTTGACTCAAACCACAGATGAGCCGTGTTCTCCACTAGAATAACTCGTTATATATTGTTATACATTTTATTTATTGTAAATGCTATACTTGCGGTGTATGATACTGTTGCGTTATCTTCATTTGATACGTTCCTACGCTCATTGATACATTTGAACGTGTAATAAATTAGTACAAATATCAACATGCAAACTACAATTAAGGATACTAGAGGTATCAAAACTAAAATATACATTGGTTCAATATAAGATAAATACTTAGTTATCTTAGAAAACAAAAGTCTTTTTGTTGAAATTATACTTAGTTTTAAAAGAAAGTACTGATAAAAAGAAAACTGAAAATCGCGACTAAGTTGTAAATATACTACTTAAGTTTTTGTACCAAGTATATAAATAAACCAAATGCTGTTAGTTTAGATATTGTTATTTGTTGTTAGTTTAAAAAAATACCTGTAAGCTAAAATAAAAGTAAGAAAATTTCAGACTACTGTCGACTGAAAAATACAAAAATGTTGAATAACTGTCCGAAAGTATTTGTTATTTAAACTACTTTTATTTATGTTTTATAATTTATCTAATAATTATGAACTGAAAATTATTAACCTCGTCTCAACGCCAGAGTTAACTGTGGCCTTGTAAACGATGTTCTCTGAACGGAAATTTCCCCCTTTCAAATTATTTTTACAGCTACCAGCGCAGCCACATTGACTTCAAATTTCTGAGTTTTTATTTAAAACTTTTTGGTTGTCTGCCTTAATGATATTTTCTAAATTTGCCGTAAACGAATAACTTATTTGCATACCATGTTTGTTGAAATTTTTTTTTAGCGGATTTTGTTTATTATTGGAATTATAATTTGAAAGGGGGCAATTGCTGTTTAGAGACCATCATTTACAAGGCCACAGTTAACTCTGGCGTTGAGACGAGGTTCTATGTCGGCTTGTGCTCGACTCAGTTTAGGTTCAGGTATGCCAATCATGAAAAATCTTTTAAAGGCGGCATATATGAAAATGACACTGAGCTTTCGAAGTATGTTTGTGGCTTAAATCGCAGCAGCATTGACTTTGAAATATCCTGGGAAGTTATAAAAAGAGCACAGCCTATAGCTGACGGCAATAGCCCAATATGTAGGCTGTGTCTCAAAGAAGCAACAACCGTTGTATATGCACTGAAAGACAAGAGATGCCTATATAAAAGAAGCGAGTTTGTATCGTCTTGTAGACATATAAAAAATCGCTTTCAAAGTTTATCAAGTTTTAGTTTCATCTTAAAATAATTTAAATTCATTTTTTATTTAACTTTTTATCTTAATTTTATCTTTATCTCTTTCATTTATCTTTCCTAATATATAGTTACTCACTGAAGTTTTATGAATTTTTGCCAGTTTATTGTCGATTGGTAGATTAAATTTTGCACTAGCTGTTTTGCATGATTTTTGATAGTTTCAAAATTACGTCATAATCTACTTATGCTAAAAAATTTTAATTTTTATTTGTGTGTTTTGTTTTGTGCTTTAATCTAAAACTTGTTTTGAAGCTGGTGAGTGTATAAGCACGAAACTCGAGTCCTTCAAGTTTTACATCTTGAAATGAACCTTTTTGTTTATAAAGCCCTTAAGGTGGGCTCAGAGTGAAATATTTGTTTTATCAAGTTAAATAACTTAATCTATATATATATAACATTTAAAAAAACACTAAATCTTTATAAAAACATAACAATAAATAAACTTGTTTAAAAAGTTTAAAATGGTTAATACAAACAATGAATGCGTTTATTTTTATTTTTTAAAATTAACAAAAGGATTAAATGTTACTAAAATTAACTACAAGGAAATAAAAAAAAGCCATTTGTTCTTTTAAGTGAACATTTTTTTGATTTGATTTATTTAAATTATAAACTAATAACTTTAAAAAATATTACTGTAAATAAAATTCATTAAAAAAAGAAATTAAGTAGAAGTATGATTCAGAAAAATAAAAAAATATTTAAAATTCTTCTAAACTGTATATTTTTAAATTTCTTTAATTTAATACTGTATAAGCTCTTATTTAAAGATGTTAGAAAGTTTTTAAAACAGAATCATTTTTAGTTTTTCTATAACCATTTAAATAAACAATTGAGTTTTGCATAATTATAGAAAAAACTTAGTTAAACCTTTGCAAAAAATTTAACAAAATCTCTGTTTAATTATTTTATGGGTCGTCGATTAAAAACAACTAGACTTATTAGTCCGTATTGAAACTAAAAGTTTGTTGGTTACAAATCAGACCTACATAGACTTTTTTTTATTAATATTACTTTTTTATTTGTTGCTATTCATAAACCTTCTTAATAATTGAATTTGTATGAAGTTTAGTTAGCATTGCAACAACTAATATTGAGTACAAATCAATAACTACTTTACTTCAGTTGGTCTTTATTATCAAAGCCTTTATTCTCTTACCTTAATAAAAACTTAATTTTAACCTACTTAGTACAACAAGTTGTACAGTTAGTATCTACTTAGTACAACAAGTTGTTAGAACAACAAACATAATTGATGCAATGTTTACTAAAATTTAGCCATCCAAAAAATATTTAGTAGTGAGAAAATATAAAAATTTCAAGCTGTAAAGGCAAATACTGTCTGATGATATAATTTAATTAAGCCTAAGATTGTTCAATTTACTCTAGACTTTACACTATCTAACCAAAGACTTTACATATTTAAGTATATTTAGTTGTCCTTTTTACTAAGTTTTTGAATAATGTTAAGCTAATTTGAAGTAATTTGTAAGTTTTTTTGTTGAAAAAACTAAAATCTGAATAAAAAAGTTTTAATTGCAAAACTTGCAAATATTAAAAATGAAACTTTTGATACAAAATACGCCAATCAAAATTGTTTAAAATACTTGTTTTTGAATGTTATTACAACTCAAAGGGTTTATTTTATTCTTTTGAAAACTTTCATTATGATTCAGAAAACGAAATATAATCAAAAGTTAAACTTTGATTAAATTTGATGTTTAGCTGAATTGTTTTAAGTTTTATTGTTTAACTTATTAATTTATTTATATATTATTCATCATGTTTTACTAATATTAAGACGAGTTAGTAACTAAATTTATAAATCATTGTATTTACTTTTTATTTATAAATGATTTTGTTATTCATGTTAACTTCACAATATTATATGCTTTGATTTATAGAAAAAGATCTCAGCTATTAGAGGAGAAAAAAATAAATTTATTCTTTCAAGACTTTTTTTACAAACTATATTTAAGTCAAAGGCCTCTTCAGTGCTTAATTAAATCTAAAAAGATATGTAATAGTCATGGAAAATAGCATTTAAACAATCAAATAAAAACAAATTTTTACTCAAAATTTTTATTTAAAAAAAATTTAATATTATGATTAAGTTTATGGTAAAGTAACTTCACAATGTAAGGCTAAAATTTCACATTGACAATAATAAATTTTGTATATTTTAAAATGTAATATCTTTCCATAAATTTATTTTAAGATACCACTTTGCACATACTGTTGATCGAACTTTTTTTTTTATATATATATTTTTAATATATATTTTTCTACTTTATATTTAAACTGACGTACACCTTTTAAATTCTT
>NW_028139241.1:172545-198516 GCF_965202585.1 Thalia democratica
CGTACTTGTTGAAACAATGAATTCGTTTTTACCTTACTTACCACCTGATGTTAGTTGTTTAACTTTTCGATTTAATCTATTTAAACTACCTGTTTGTTACTTAATTTTATAAGGTAAAATTAAAAGATTTAGTTTTTGAAAATAAAAAAAGTTTTTTCACTTATATAATATTTACACTCAATAATATAATTTTTTAAACAGTTACGTTATTCCAAATGACTTTGAAATTATTTAAATATGAATTTATTAATAAAATAAAAATGTTAACTGTTTTCAAAAACAAATTAAAAAATTTAAATTGTAAAACTTCTTATCAAACAAAAGCATTATAATAAGTTAATAAACTAAAGTTTCAGCTATGCAGATTATAAAAAAAAAAAAAAAACAATTTATGAGTGTGCGTATTGTAGACTAGGCTTTATTTTTCAATTTTTTTTTTGTTTTACTTTTAAAAACTTTTACTTTCTGCTTAAAAAAGAATAGTTAAAGCCTTTAATGAAATTATTTTATAATTCTTGAGAAATGCAACATATTTTCAGCTTTTAGCAAAAAAGGTAAGTAAATTTTATTTTATAATACTTCCTGTTACCGTTAATAACTGAAATTTCTTCCTTATCTGAGTTTCCTGTTTTGATATCAAGTTGTTTTTATTTATTTATGTTATGTGTTGTATTTCTTAACTATTTTGTATTGATATCAAGTTATATTACAAATTAAAAATAAAATTTAAAACTTTTCTTAAGTTTGGTCATTTTTAAACTGGTAATTATTTTTATACTCACATAGTTATAAGAAAATCAATTAAAAATAGGTAGAAATTTTTGATAATAAAAAAAATTGCTGGAGTAAACATAACATTCTAAGATTTGAAAAACAAAAACATTTTTAGTAACACTATGTTTTAAGTAGTATTAAAGTTTTACTATCTAATTATAATAATAAAATAAATTTTTTGATAGCGTAGACAGCGGGCTTCAATAGATTTGGGACAAGCCATAAATCTAGACATCAATCAGTTTCTTGCTGTTAGTTTATTTGGATAATATTATAACCTACATGGATTGTAGGTTACTTAAATAATAAATTAATAAAATTACTTGAATGGTTATAATGATTAAACACCTACACAAACAATTTTAACTTAACTTATAATAAATGATGTTATAAAATAATATTCAGGGCTACTTAGTGTATCGTTACAATACTTTTCTAAGAAATAGTTTCTTGGTAGTTTTTATCTTATAATAACCTATGTAAGCTAAAATTTTATTACATTAATATCCGTTTTTTTAAATCTTAAAAAACTTCAATTAATATACTAATAACAACTTAACATAAGTAATAACTACAGTTCATAAAATATTATTATTTTTTTTTTTGTCTGTTTACTTTAGAAAACTTGAACGTGTACTGCAACTATTTAGTTTTATTTATGCTAAGTTGTTAACGGTTTTACTGAACTTTTCAGAACAAACAGCAAAGTTTTCGTGCTCAACATCAAGGAATTCCAATAAATTTTACTGGATATCCAGCAGGAAACTCTTCGAGTTATCCTGGAAATTCGATAACAGTTGCTGCTCAACGACTACTTCTTAATCAAGTACAATACAACCGTCAAGTACAATTGCAAAGTAATCCTCAGTTAGTAGGTAATCCTCAGGTTCAAAGTATTCCTCAGCTAGCAGCTAATCCTCAGGTTCATAATAATTTTCAAACACCTGACAACCCTAAGGTACAAAGTAATTCTCAGTTACAAGGCAACCCTCAAGTTCAAAATAACTCTCAGTTACTAGGCAACCCTCAAGTTCTGAGTGATTCTCAGTTACTAGGTGACCATCAGCTACAAAGTAATTCTCAGTTACAAGGTATTCTTCAGGTTCACAATAACTCTCAAAAACTAGGCAACCCAAAGGTACAAAGTAACTCTAGGTTTCTAAGCAACCCCCAGGTTCAAAATAACTCTCAGTTACTAGGTAACCCCCAGGTTCAAAGTAATGCTCAGTTACCATCTAATTCTCAGGCTAAAGTTAATTGCCAGTTACTTAGTAACCCTGAGGTTAAAAGTACTAACCAAATGCTATGCAATGCTCAGGTCCAACAAAAACAAAAAATGCAAGTCAACACAGTATTTAGTGCAGAAAAGATGCAAAGCGTACCAGCTTTAGCCAAGAAGCAAAGTGGACCTCAGGTGTTCAAAAAATCTCAACTAAATCCAAAGCTACCAAGAAATAGCAAAATTAACAAAACTTTTCCTTCATCTACACCTGCAGGCCAACAAATGAAAAGTCAAAACGTAATTAGCCAGCCGAAAGGTAACTTAACTAAATGAAATAACTATTTGTGTAAAAATTAAAAAATCTAAAAAATGAGTTTTAATTTTATTTTGCTTGGTGTTTACAGATAAACACATGCCTTGGTGTACTTTTATTACAATACTTTTTAACCTCATTAGTTTTATGTTGGTATTTCAAAGTTTTAAGTAATCTTGATTAGTTAGAGATTAATGTAAAAGTGTTTATATATATATATATATATATGTAGTTTATATATATTCTGCTTTATTCAAATATGTAAAATTAACTAAGGTACAATTTAAGACATTTTTTTTTACAATGATTTGAGAATAGCTTTGTCTCTATAGATAAATTTTTTGATAAAGTTTCAAGCCTCGAATATTTTGTTTGTAGTTAATATTGAAGTTGAAACTATCAATCTAGTTTAATTCTAAATTTTGAAAAAAAGTTCATTTTATATTCCTTTAAGTCTTACTTTAGATGGTATAATTTATTTTTATAATTAATAAGTAAATGTTCAAAGCTTTTGAATATTAAATGTGCTAGATTAATTAAGCAAAACATGTTTAGGTCTATATAGTTCATTTCCTCAAGCTGTAAGAAACTCTCATGCTATTAATCTGGTTTGTTTATTTTTAAGAAATATTATATAAGAAAACCAAATATACATAATATATATATTATTTAAAAACTTTTTATAAAACAAAACGTTTTGTACACCTTTTAAAAAGGGTATGGAAATATATTTTGAAAAAAAAAAAGACATTTAAAGTTTTATTTAAAAGTCAGTCCGTTATTTTAAACAATCTTACAGACTCTAGTTAATTAACATTGAAGACTTAAATTTATAGTTTTTTTTTATTTTATAAATTTTTTTTAGAATTTGTCAATAAATAATTAAGAAATTTTACAATACAAGTAAAGTTATTTGAAAATTTAGTTTATGATGTACAAATAGTTTCGCTCTAATAAAGATAAATTCTAAAAGACAGAATGTTTTAGATAAATTAAAACAGGTGAAAAAAAAATTTTAAAACGTTTTTGGCGGGTTTTAATTTTTCTAAATGTTCAAAAAAAAAAAGTTTAAAGTTCATAAAAAGTTAAAACCAATTTTTAACAGAATGGAGGTAACACTTAAACATTATATAAATGTTCACAATCAAACAGGTGCTCTTATGTTTGCACTAAACAAGTTAAATTTCACATGATAATTTCTTTTGAAATATTTATTTTTGTTGTTTGACGCAAACATGAAAAGTTAAAAACGTCAAAATTTTTTATTTTCTCAAACGTTTTAAAATTTTATGTGACCGAACAGCTGCTTTCTCGTTTTATAACAAACTTTTCTAATTCTTGAAATTAATGAACTGTTTGTAAATTTTGCCGACACTAAACTTAAAAGCTACCGATGTACTAGTGATAAGTGGTTTGTTAATAGATTCACCTTTTTACGTTTAGTGACGTAGTTAGAAAGAGTTTACTTTCATATACACAACATCATAATGATAAATGTTATTTTTAGTTAACATTTTTGATTGACATAATGCAGCTGACCATTTATTTTTGAACAATTTGCTTTTTTTAGACTATTTAAACAAACTTTACGTCTTGTAATAAATTATTATAAGCAACTTGATTTTTCTTAAGCATTTTTAGAAACTTAAAAAATTAAAAATAGTCTTAATAGACGTAATAAGTGACCTTAAAGGCACTACAACACTTTCAAATATTTATTTAAAACAGACTTAATACAATAAGGAATTCAAATTGATTATTTATATATTTAAAAATTTTCTTTTTATAAATTACAATTTAATCAGTTTTCACACAAACTGAATTTTCTAACTGTGATTCTGCAATAAAAAAAATTATCAAAATGATAAATTATGCAAAGTCAGATATAACATCAAAACAGTTTAGTTGAATTTACCAAAAATATTGTGCAAATTTGACTATTGTATAACAGCTGTTTAGGTTAATATAGAGAAATAAAGATTTATTAATAAAGTTTAATATAAGTTTTTTTTTTTATTATATGGAGAAAATCAACATTTATCATATGCTTTTTAGAAATTGAGTTTACATAGTTATACTTCTATTATTGTTACAATTATTATAATTATTATTATACAATAGTTCATTTCATACTAGTATTGTATATAAGTTTTATTAAAACTGTTTTCGACTTAATACATTATTGTACGAACAAACTACAAGGTTTATCAGTAGAGATATGTAGAAAGATATAAACTTATGTTCTTAAACAAATCAATTAAGTACTCAAAAGTTAAAAGCGTTCACGCAAATAGAAAGATGATGTTTTTTTTAAACGTAGTTTTAAATACTTATTTACTTTATTTACCACCAAGTTTTATAAGTTTTTAATTATTTAAGTTTAAAGCAACAATTTTTTTCTTGATTAAAAAAAAAGTTAATTTGTTTTCAGAGTACTACACAAAAAACTATAACTGCTGTTGTAGACAATTTAAAACAGTCTGTAACGAATGAATATGGTAAGGTACAAAAACAGCGCCAAAGTGTACCAAATGTAATTGAGAATACTGTGAATCAAATCATTCCTCTAACAAAAATTTCAAAGAAACGTAAATTCCAGGTTAATTTTTGTTTTTATTTGTTTTTTGTCAAAAACAGTTTTATTTTAAGTCTTTGTAAACGTTACTAAGCAAACAACGTTTCGCTATCAAAATCCTTTAGACGTAAAATACTATTAAATTATTCTATAGTTTCATAACATTATGAAAATAAAAATTTAACTTGTAATTATATTACATTTTATTTAAACTACTTATATCAAATAAAGCAAATAACTATTGAGAACTGAGAACGTTTTCAAATCTACTTAGATTTGATTATATCAAACTATTAAGATAAAGTTGTTATTTAACTGAAAAAGATTGTTTTGTTCATTGTTTACAAAACAAGTTTAACTAACTTTTTGAACAACATTAACTAAGAGAAAAAAGTTAGCGTCAAAATTTGAAACTAAACTTTATAAACCTATTATATTGTTTTAATCGACAAATTAAACGATCATTTTCATTTAAATGTTAAATTTTACGGTGAACTGAATAAAATATTTGTTTTTTTTACAGAATGTAGAACAAAACAGTAGTTGTGAACTAATAACTGAAGAATCAAAAGAAGTTAGTTCTTTTATATTTAGATGGTAAAAAAAAACATATGCTTAGAAAGATGTCATAGATTGTTCTAAATTATATTCTTTTTACTTAATAAACACTTTAAATTTAAAAAGCAGAATTAAAAAAACCGAGTTTTTTTGGAAAATTCAAATAAAGATGATTGAGAATTAACATTAAAACGGCTACAAATTCTATTTTTAAGCCGATTCTATTATTTTAAACTTTAGATTCAAGCTTCAACCCCACTAAAAAACATTCTACGTAGTAATAATACCAAAGTGTTTATAAAACACAATAGTTTTGATGCTGCTTATATCCGTAGAAAATCAAATAGTCCTATTGACGCTCAAAGCTGTGAAGAGTCAAAAAAGTTGGTATAGTATCTAAAATAGAGACTTTCTGAATAAAATAAAAACTGCTATTTTTGTGTTCCTTAACATAACTTTTTTGTTTATATTAAAATCATGTTTAATCTGATAATTTCGTTAGTATAAAGTATTAATAAATTGAAACCATTAATTTTAATTAAAAATGTTGTAATTACGAGTCAAAAACCAAACTAAAAAAATATGTTGTTTAAGTATTTAGCTAAAAAATATATGTGTTAAATTTCTTTTAACAAAACCTCTTGTAAAGCACAGTGTTGCTATAGAAGACAACAAATCTTCCAGTATATCTCACAGTTCTCAAATCAGAAGAAGCTCAAACACGTTTGTAATTTGTTTAGTGTATATATAAGTAGTGTTTTAATTTAAACCAGACTTATGGACGTAATTAAATAATGTCTAAAAGCACTATTTTTTTTTTGTAATCTTTAACAGTGACTTTATAAAAACAAATAATTTAGAACTTAATTGATCTAAAAATAGTAGTTTAGCTAAAATTAGTTTTTGACTCAACAAAAAAGTAATAGGCAAAGTACATTGCAAGCTAATTTTGGTTTTTTACTACCAAAAACAGGTCATTTGGATCAAAAAACAGTGATTTAGCAAATACAAACATTGTAAGTTTAAGTGAAATTTCAAACAATGATAGTAATACAATTAGTGATTTGACGTCTATTTCAGGTTAGTATTTAATTTAAATTGCTTTAAATTTCATTATATTTTTTCAGTTTGTAGTAGATACATTAAATAAACAAAAACAAAAAAATTATCTGTTAATGTTGAATTCAAAAGTGAAAATTGTTCTATGTTTCAAAAGACCAGTGTACTAAGTTATGAGGTTACATAAATTGTTTACATTATCCTTTTGTTAAATAACAAATTGACTCCTAAATATTTGAACTTTATTTTTTAAGCTAAAGCGACTGGACAAAAACAAGATCTTAACAACATCAAATTCGATGATGTGAACTCTATGTCACAAACAGCTGATACTTTAATGATGATGTCACAATCAAACAATCATTCAACTATGACGTCACAAACGGCCCTTCAGAATACTGTGACGTCAAAAACGGCTCATCAGAGCACTATGACAACACAAATGCATCTTGGAAGTAACATTGCACCTGTGAAACGTCATAACTCTAATGTACCAACTGAAATCCCTACGGATGTTACTGAAAAGCACAAAATATCACACAATCCTAGTAAGAATTTACAAATTAATTCAAACAAAACAGGTCATAAGGCTAATAGTCATTATATTTCTCCATCAGATATCACACCAAAAATTAGGTTAGATGTTAAATTTTTAAAACTTAAAAGATATTTCTAAAGTAAAGGGTACTAAATTAAAGTAAGTTTATCAGTTTTGATGACTATAATAATACAAGCCTTGTATATAAAACTTCTTGGTTTTTTCTAACAGAGTTCAGCCTTCAAGCTACTATATAAATTCGCAAACGGACGATAAACCGCAAAAAGTGAAGGTCCCTGCAAACCACATGAACGGAATGCCGATTGTGAACAAGCTGTGTTCATTGATGCATGGCGAAGTTGTTTGCGCTCTTACTGTTAGTGATGACGAGCAACGACCTTTGGTGTATACCGGTGGTAAAGGAACAGTAAAAGTTAGTCTAACTTTTTCACTTAAAAATAAATGTTCTACTATTTTTTTAAGTTTTACTATAATTTTATTTTTAATGTCTCTGCACTATAACCTTTTTAAGCAATTGGTTAACTTTTTGATATGTACAGTGTAGTACAGTACACTACTCAGTTTGATATAATACCATAATATATTTTGTATTTATCAAATTGATTGTCAGTAATAAGATTTAATACTTTTTTTTAGTTCAGTATTTCAAGTTAGTAAATATATAAAATAAATACTGAAGTTAGGTTATATGTTTATTCAAAAATACATTTTTGTTTTAATTACATGTTTAATTACGTTTATATAGTTTTAAAATTTCATCTCTACTTAGATCTGGGATATTTCAGTAGCAAACAAAAGTCTGCAAGAAATTACAAAACCAGTAACGCATTTCAGTTGTTTTGATGGCGATTACATAAGAAAATGCAAACTTATAAATGAGGGAAATTCCCTTTTAATTGGCGGTGAATCATCATCAGTGTCAGTATGGGATCTTAATTGTGGTGGAGCCCCTAGATTTAAGGTTTTTCATGATCAAAGTTGTTATTGATTTGCTTTTTATACATTTTTCCTTAAAAAGTTTAAACGTATTTTTTGTTCTTTAATTAAGACTAAAGTATCATATAAAGTTTTAAGCTTTGTTTTCAAATTTTTTAATTAAAGGGTTAAATTATTTTTTCTGAAAATTTGACGCATCTGACAATTCAAGTTTATTGAAGATAGTTTGAATTCTTTTATTTTTTTTTAGTTCAATAATGTTAAGTATAAAACTAACTTCTATTGATTATTATTGAATTTCGGTCATAATTAATTTTTTCAGTCTCAATTAACATTACCAAATTCTCGATGGTGCTTAGGACTTGCAATTTCTCAGGACTCCAAAATATGTTTTACTTGTTGTACAGATGGAGCCGTATGCATGTTGGATTTGCACAATCAACAAATTGTTCAGTGTGTGATAACTATTAAATAGATAAATTACCATTAGTTTAAAAAAAAGTTACAGTTTAAAATGAAGCTATTTATTTTTTATCTTGATTATAAAAATATGTTTAAAACTTTATTTTTTCTCATAGTTTACTACGAAGTTACTAGTTTAATTTTTAAAACAAGCATAGTTAATAATTTCATCTTTATATTCCTATTAAGCTACCAATACGAAGTTACAGGTTTTGTACAAAATGCTTGTTAATTAATTTACCTCTAATTTTTTAACAGGCAGTTCGAAGGACACACGGGCGTAGCTTCAAGTATTGACATTTTTTCTGATGGAGATATATTATTCACTGGAGGATTTGACGAAACTATCAGATGTTGGGATATTCGTCACAATAAACAGGCTTCCATCATTAATTTTGATAGAAAAGTTTACACTTTGGGTTGTTCACCGAATGGCAATTGGATTGCAGCTGGGTTAGAAGTTTATCTATCTTTAATATATTTTTTTTTGTTTTTATGTAACTACAAACTTTTTTTATTTGTTGTTTTTACTTGCTTTAAACTTGAAAAAAAAAACCTCATCTCTAATTTAATAACAATAAAATTCAGTCCGTAATTTTGATTAAAAAATGTTTTATTTTATATTTATAAAGTTAAAATCAAATCAAAAAACTATTGCGTTTATCCCCTGTTTTTAACATTTGATTCTATTAAAATATAAAACAATACCCTTGAAATGTAAAAGCTTGGTCAGAACCGCTCTTGATTACTTGTAAAAACGTTATACTGTTAAACATTATGCTTACTACTAAAATAAGTTTCTATAATTATATTTAGTATAAAAAATACTATTTTGTTCAATTGACAACAAAGCAATGTGCCTTCTTTTGAAATGAAATTTTATATCAAAACCAGGTATTAATCTATGTTTAATGCAAAAACAAATAGATAAAACACTCTCTCAAGTTTTCTGTGATAGTTTATACGTATTCCACTACTTTTCGTCAGAACTTAACAGTAGAACAATTCTAAAACTATGAATAAGTTTTTAAACAAAAACACAAAAAGTTAAAACTAACAAAGTAATAAGCACAATAAATAACCAGTGTAAAGTAATAAATAATTAAACTCAAATACTACTAACGGATAAAAAATAGATAATTTAACTAAATAAAGACACTTTATAATCAAATTCCTTCTGTTTACACAGTTCTGGTTTCTCCAAAAATATAGAGATAGCCTCCAACTTCACGAGATCAAACACACTATTGCAATGATGGATTATTCTAAATCTGGATATGTCATATTTCCTAGCACAATCTCTATTATTTATTAGATGTTCTGCAACTGAAGATCTTTTTGCTGCGTATTTTGTTGCTATTGTCTTTATTTCAGGTTCTTGTTCGATGAATTTCAATACACAAGCAGGTAGATGTTCTTTTATCCTGGTTTTTAAGTGCCTAGAGGTCTGCCCGATATAGCTCTTTTCGCAAGAGCAATTAAACTTGTATACTACACAACTTTTATCTTGGTCTGGTATCGGGTCCTTCAACTGCACTTTTAATAAAGATTTTGAAAGAAATATAACTCTTGGAAGCACTTAATTGTAAGATGTTTTTGTTAAGTCTTTTAGTTTGCTCTCAAATACTCGTGATTTTTCTCCAATATAAGGTAGCTTTAATATTGCTGGGAACTTCTCCGGTCCAAATAGTCTAGGTTGATTTATGTTTGTGTGGTGTGATTTTATCACCTTCTTAATCGAATCTGGTGGGTAACCATTTTTTATTAAAATTTCTTTTATTCTCTCAACCTCTGAATGAAGTAATTCTTTCGAACAGATTCTGTATGCTCTATGGTACAGCGTTTTGATTAGGTTTACTTTTCGTTTCTTGCTACAAAACGATTGGTAGTGTAAGTATTGCCCAGTGAAAGTTGTTTTTCTATAAACATTCGTTAAGAAGCTTGTTTTATCTTTTATTATTAATATATCCAGAAATGGCAGCTGGTTGTTCTCTTCTACTTCTTTAGTAAAAGAAATCTTTTTATGTAAAGAGTTTAATTTTTGAAAAATATCTTCATTTCACTTTCTGTTTTGGATTTGACCAAACAATCGTCGACGTATCTTATGTAGACAACTTGTGAAGACAAGTCGTCAGCAATTTTGGATTCTAAAATATCCGATAAAAATATTCGCTAGAGTAGGACCCAAAGGTGACCCCATGGCTACGCCGTCTATCTGACTGTAAATTGTATTGTTGAAATTAAACTGCACATCACTCGTTGCTATTTTCATCAGCTTTATAAAATTGTTCTTCTCTAAATTAGGTTTACTTATTTCATATAATTTGTCAGCACTTATCTTAATTGATTCTTCTAGTGGTACATTTGTGAACAATTGCTTTACGTCAAAAGATGTTAAAACTGTATTAGTTGATTTAGCATGTCTGATCTTTTCGATAAAAGTTTTTTGTTTAATTATTTATTACTTTACACTGATTATTTATTGTGCTTATTACTTTGTTAGTTTTAACTTTTTATGTTTTTGTTTAAAAACTTATTCATAGTTTTAGAATTGTTCTACTGTTAAGTTCTGACGAAAAGTAGTGTAATACGTATAAACTATCACAGAAAACTTGAGAGAGTGTTTTATTTATTTGTTTTTGCATTAAATATGAATTAGCTGATAATGTTTGAAGTATTAAACTATGTCACACAAAAACAATTATAAAATGATTAAAATAAGTAGACGAGTGTTATTTTATTCAATCATCAATAAACTTTTCTTAAATGAATTTATTGATTTTAGTTATTCTGGCTAACATAAGTATTAACTTAAAAACTAAATTTTGTTAAACAGATTAGAAAATGGCAACGTGGAAGTATGTAGTTTAGATAATACTGCAAAATATCAGGTAAAGTATCACAATAAAAGTGTTACGTCACTTAAATATGCACATAAAAAAGACTGGTTTGTTACAACTGGGCAAGATCAACTGGTTAATTTTTGGAAAAACCCCTATGCTGCGAATATTTTCAATGTTAGTTAATCAATTTTTAGATTTTAAAAAATTAAAGAACATTATTTTAAAGAATTAAAAAGAAATTTAACAGTTTTGTTACTTGGAAGTATTTAAAGAATTTATGATTTTATTAGGTGCACAGCTATTTAAATACGAACACTTTAAACTCCGGCAATTCAACTTTTTCAATAAATTTTTAAAGGGTAACAACTATACATATATATATATATATATAAATTTTTAAATAATTCAAGAACATGTATAAATTTCTAAATAATACCTACAAATACTTTTTGTTTTTTAAGTTTTGGTTCTGTAAAAAACTATTTTTAATTTTCAGTATCAAAAATGCCATGTAGCCCGTTTACTTAATTATAAACTTTTGTCTACTTGTTTTTATAATAGACTGCAGGTTTGAAAAATAAATTAAATTTAAAGTTTTAACATTTTATAAATACTGAAGAAGTTAGATTATAATATATTTAGCTTTTTCAAACCTTAAATATAAGTTTTGATAATATATTTTAAACATTACGACAGAACAAAGAAAGTGCGTTATTGTTAACATGTGATGTTTCGAAAAATGATAGATACATAATAACTGGAAGTGGAGGTAAAAAAGCTACTGTATACGAGTGTATCTACAATACTTCTGCCTAATCTTTGATAGAAATACTGTGTTAAAATAATATTAATTAAGCATTATATACTTAAACTTTATATTGCTAATGTATTATTTGTAACTGACAGTTGTTTTCAATATTGCATAAATTTTATTAATTTAACCTCGAGTTTATACTTTAACCACCTTTTGAAATTGTAAAAACATATTTAACTTTTAGTTAAAAATCCTTTTTTATGAGTTTGTGCTTCTATACCGTAATCAAACGAATCTATAATAATTCTTATCTTATTTTTTTCCAAAGATCTATTATTTTCTTTTAATGAAGAAATGTGTTTATTTTTGGTAATTATTATATTCTTGATATATCGGAGTTGCTTATTATTAATATAAATATGTTTATTGTTAAAACTTGCTTTTTATTACAATTTATTTTACTAAATAAGTAGAATAAGAAAATAAAAATTATTTTATAATGTTTAATAAAAAACAGTAATTTTGATATTATAAAACTTTTTATATCAAGATGAAGTTTGCATGTAGTTAAAACTTCACAACAAACTTTTGCAATCTAGTTTAAATAATCTATATTATCATTATTTTTTGAACGCTCAAAAAGCGCTTTAGATATTTTTTTCGAAGAACTAGTGTATAAAGTAAACTTTCAATTATCAAGTCATACACTACTTAAATACAGTTTAAAATCATTTTCCACGACAATAACTGTCTTAAAGTATCTCAGAAGCATAACTTATTCAATTTAAACAATTTGGAACACTAGTAAAATAAAAAAAAAAATTTCTAAATAATCTAGTTTTTTAACTTTTAGTTAAGTAATTAAAACATAAAACCAAGTTCTTATCTTCTTCTCTGATAATAAGTGTAAAAAATTCCTAAATCTATTTAGTAAAAAAAATTCCGTAAAACATAACGAAAATCATAATTAAGTGTATTAAATTTGCTGTGTGCGTTATTTTGTAGAAAAAAAAACAAAGCTCTTATTTTTTAAATAAAATTTAATATAATTATAGGTATAAATAAAAAAAAATTATACAGTAATCTTCTTTTAATGTACAAGCATATGTTTCTGTGTGTTAACGAATCAACACACTTCAACTGGGTACTATAAAAAAATAAGTACTGTGATGAAAGAATAGAAATTAAAGTAGATGTATACATGTGTTAATTAAAATAAAAGCAAAAAAATTTATACATATTTTTAGAGGTTAATAGTTAATAATAGGTAAAATACTTAATGTCAGATCCGAATGTTACAAAACTATATAATACTTGTAATTATTAAGTCTCAATTAAGTAAAGTAAACTAAAATACACAACAAAACAACAGACCATAATATAAACAAACCACTTACTTTATTGGAAAGCATAACTAATTTAAATTCATTTTATCGTTGCCAATGATTAAACAAAATACATCCAATAGTTACGTCACAATATATATAAACATTGAGACAGCTATTCAATTTGTAATGTAAAGTTAGTTAATTAAGTGTTTATGTTTAGGAAAGCATTAAAGCGCTTTAACATGAATAGTAGTATGTAATATATTATAAATAAAAGTGATACAACAACCATTTTAGTGAATCAATAAAGTTTAACAATGGTAAAAACATTAAAAGTCACAGGAACTTGATATAATTTGTATTTTATATATTAAATATTTATAATTATTAAATCTAAATTATAACAAAATAAAATAGTTAGACAATTAGGAAACAGATTTAGTTTAAATGTAAAAAGTTTAAATTTAAAAAACTTGGCACAAAAATTAAAAACTTGTTGTCAAGCCTACAAAGCACTAACTGATAATTAAATTACAGCGATATACATAAAGTCACAATGACTTAAATTACATATATATTGTAGGTAATAATTATTAAAATAATTGATCTTTGTTTTATAAAAGAGCAGTCGGGTGTTTAAATTAAAGATCTCATAAAGAAAATTCAAATGTTTAATAATTAAACTGTTTTATATATGAAAGTTAAAATGTAAAACGTTAAACAACAAGGTGGTCATATGCTAAGAATAAACCTGCAGTAAAAAACCTCTAGCTCTATTGGGCGTAGAAGTTAAAAAGCACGATTTATCTGTGGTTTAAATACAGGATTCCAATTAAACTTAGAACTTAAAACATAAAGATGTGGAAGAAGTATAGTCGAAGGGTAAAGTGAATATAAGAAACATCAGAGAATAAAAGTGACGGAGGGTAAAGTGAAATAAATATATAAATTATAAATGATGCATATTTCCTATTACCATATATATATAAATATATATATATAGAGAGAAGCTCTTTAAAACTGAAGTTCTGTTCTGTTTAACAGATCTGTGAAACAGTTGTATATACATACATATGTACATATATATATATAATACAACTAGAACATTCTGAACTGAATTGGTCTTCACTAAGCTTGCTTAGATGATTTTCAATAAAACTCGTTAAAATTAAAAATTAAAAAAAAATTATCTAAAAATTGCATCAAAAATACAAAAGTTCAACAAGTTGAAATTTTGTGTAAAACTACTTGATGTTTATTATTTTGTGTTTAACCTAAAGAAAATTTTTATTTTATGCATTTATATGCTCAGGGAAAATTATAAATCATGTTAACAAATTTTTGTTTAAATTGTTTTTTCCTGTAATAATAGTTTAAGTATATAGTTCTACTTAAGATAGATACAGTTTGAAGCACGAAGCTAAATGAAAATATTGAGACTTTTCTTTTAAATTTTTTCTCTTTGTATAAACTACTTATAACGTATATATACTGTTTAATGTAGTTATATACTTGTTTATAATTTATTTTTTTTAATAAAAAAATATTATAGTATAAGTATTACACTTTACAAAACTTTTAAATATATTTCGATTATTCGACTTTATTTTGATCCATAAAGTCTAAAAAAGTTTAAAACTTAACATTCGAATAAATTTAAAGTTCTGTATAAACTTTTTTAAACCGTATGAATTTTAAAGCTTAAAAATATACAAGATTATTGAAATATATACTTTTATTAATTTTTTATTATGCACAAGAAATTAAGTAGTTTCTAAAAAACTTCATGGTTCTTTTCGTAATAAAGCGTTTTAATTGTTTCTGATATTTAAAAAACTAACAAAAACATATTTTAAAATAAAACTTTGCGAATGAATAAAAACGTAGATTAGTTACATCAAACTGTTACATCGACGACCAGCTGCAGACAAAGGATGTTATATATATTTTCTCCTAATCACTTTTGCACGCTCAAAAGATGATACGGGTCAAAATTGCACGAAGACATAATTGCACAAGGGGACTAAATTGCACGAACGGTCAGTTTTGACAAAAATACTGTTGCATGAAGACAAATTTTCACAAAGAAAACTTTGCACCTAGAGTCAATTTTGCACGGAGGGTCATTTTTGCACGAGAGTAAATAAAACGTAACAAAAAAAAAAAAAATTAATTAAAAAACATATAAAAAATTAATAAAAATCAAAAGAAAAAATTAATTACTGACCGAGGGTAAGGGTTAGGGGTAACAGTAAAAGTAAAAAGAAAAAAACTAATACAAAAAAATTAAAAATTAATTAAAAGCTATCGACCGAGGGTAAGAGGGTTAAGGGTAACAGTGATTCAAACTAAATTAAAAATAAAATTTAAAAATTTAAAAAGTATATAAAAAGTTCAACTCGTACAAAAATGTAACCATGCAAAAGTTTCTTCTAGCAAACGTATTTTCGTTTAATTTAGTCACCTCGAGCAATTTTGTCTGCTCGTGCAAATCTTACACCTACCTGAAAAATCATCTACAGCTGAATATCTAATGAACTATACTTGCTTGGGAAACAATTTTGATTTTTCAAAATTTAGTTTTTTGACACAGTGTTTAAATTATTTTTAATTGATAGGACTAGAAGTAATTCTAATACATTTAATAAAACTTAGTTTATGTAAAAATAAAGAAATAATTACAATTTAGATTTATAAAAGCTATTTTGTTTGATTTTCAATTTTACTTATGTTGATTACGCTTGAGTTTAGTTAATTGATTGGTTAGTATATCTATATAATATATATTGTTTTTATCTTGTCTTATCTTGTTAATTAATTAACATCTATATTAACAAACACAAGTTTTAAAAACTGAATAACTTACATATTTCGTAATAATTAATTGCTATAATTTTTTTAGAAAAGTTTAATTAAGTTGAAAGTATGGGAAAAGCAGATAAGAGAACTAGAGGTAGTTTATTGCACAAACAAAAAACCAAAACTTGTAGAGTTAATGCAAATTCAAGTAATTTTTGTAATACAGTACTAAATGAACATCTAAAATGTTCGTTTCAAGATGATAAAAAAGTTTTACAAGCCTTTTATCAACATTCAATTAGTTTAGTTAGAGAAGAGAATGAACAAGATTTCTTAGTATTAGAAAAAAAACAGTAAGTAAAGTATCTGATATCCCTACAGATGTTACTGAAAAGCACAAATTATCATTTCACCCTAGTATAAATTTACAAAGTAATTCAAATAAAACAGGTCATAAGGCTAATACTCATTATATTTCGCCATCAGATATCACATCAAATATGAGGTAAGATGTTAAATTTTTAAAACTTAAAAGACATTTCTAAAGTAAAAGGTTCTAAATTAAAGTAAGTTTATTAGTTTTGATGACTATAATGTTACAAGCCTTGTATATGAAACCACTTGTTTTATTCTAACAGAGTTCAGCCTTCTGGCTACTATATAAATTCACAAACGGACGATAAACCGCAAAGAGTGAAGGTCCCTGCAAACTACATGAACGGGATGCCTATTGTGAACGAGCTGTGTTCATTGATGCATGGCGAAGTTGTTTGCGCTCTTACTGTCAGCGATGACGAGCAACGACCTCTAGTGTACACCGGTGGTAAAGGAACAGTAAAAGTTAGTCTAACTTTTTCACTTAAATATAAATATTAAACTAATTTTTTTAGTTAAACTATGATTTTAATCTTAATGTCTCTGCACTATAATCTTTTTAATTAATTGGTTATTAAGTAATTGATATGTACAGTGTAGTACAGTACACTACTCAGTTTGATATATAACCATAATTTATTTTGTATTCATCAAATTGATTGTAAATAATAAGGTTTAATACATTTTATTTAGTTCAGTATTTTAAGTTAATAAATGTATAGAATAAATATTGAAGTTAGTTTATATGTTTAAAGTATATATTTATTTAAAAAAATACTTAGGTTTTATTTACAAGTTTAATTATGATTATATAGTTTTAAAATTTCATCTCTACTTAGATCTGGGATATTTCAGTAGCAAACGAGAATCTGCAAAAAATAACAAAACCAGTAACGAATTTCAGTTGTTTTGATGACGATTACATAAGAAAATGCAAGCTTATAAATGCGGGAAGTTCCCTTTTAATTAGCGGTGAATCAACATCAGTATCAGTTTGGGATCTTAATTGTGGGGGAGCTCCTAGATTAAAGGTTTTTTATGAGTTTGATCAAAGTTATTATTGATTTGAACATTATACATTTTTATCTAGCTAATTTTAAACGCATTTAAAAACTTTTTTCTTAAGACTTAGATTAACATATAAAGCCTAGTTTTTGTGCTAAATTTTCTAAATTAAATGACAATGAAAAATGAAATTATTCTTTTTTTAAGATAATAATTACGCAGTTGACACTTAATGTTTATTAAAGATAATCTGAAAATTTATGTAGTACAATAATATTAAGTATAAAACTAACTTTTGTATTGATTATTATTAAATTTTCGTCATTTTTTCATTTAATTAATTTTTACCAGTCTCAAATAACATTACCGAATTTTCGATGGTGCTTAGGACTTGCAACTTCTCAGGACTCCAAAATATGTTTTACTTGTTGTACAGATGGAACCGTATGCATGTTAGATTTGCACAATCAACAAATCGTTCAGTATGTAATAACTGTTCAAAAGATAAATTACTATTTGTTTCTAAAAAGTTACAGTATAAAATGAATCTATATAATTTTTATCTTGTTAATAAAAAATTGTCTATAACTTTATTTTGTTGCGAATATAAAAACTTTATTGGTTTTGTTATTTTGAATTTTTTAACAGGCACAGTTAATAATTTGTTCTGTATGTTTCTATTAAGCTACCAATATGAAGTTAAAGGTTTTATACAAAATGCTTGTTAATTATATAACCTCTTATTTTTTAACAGGCAGTTCGCAGGTCACACGGGCGTAGCTTCATGTATTGACATTTCTCCTGATGGTGATAAATTATTCACTGGTGGGTTTGACCAAACTATCAGATGTTGGGACATTCGTCACAATAAGCATGCTTCCATCATAAACTTTAATAGTAAAGTTTACTCTTTGGGTTGTTCTCCGAATGACAATTGGATTGCAGCTGGGTTAGAAGTTTTTTATCTTTAGTATATATCATTATTTGTTTTTATGTACTTACAACTATTTTGAAATATTTTTCGGTTTTTTATTTGTTGTTTTTACCTGCTTACAAATTGATAATGGAAAACTTTATCCCTAAATTTAAATAAATAAAATTCAATCTGTAATTTTGATTAAAAGCTGTATTATTTTGTTTTATAAACTTAAAATCAAGTCAAAAAATTCATGCATTTGTCCCATGTTTGTAACATTTGTTTTTATTCACATATAATATAATACCCTTAAAATGTAAAAGTTTGCTCAGAACCGCTATTGATTACTTGTAAAAACGTTTAACTGTTAAACATTATACTTACTATTAAAATACGTTTCTATAATTATATTTAATGTTAAAGATACTATTTTGTTCAAATAACACCAAAACAAATGTGCTTTCTTTTAAACTAAAAATGCAAAACCACCAGGTATTAATCTTTGTCATTAAAAAAAACACAAAAACAATTCTATAATGATGAAATTAAATAGACGAGTGTTATTTTATTCAATCATCAATAAACTTTTCTTAAATGATTTTATTGTTTTTAATTAACTTGGCTAACATAAGTATTAATTTGAAAAACTAAATTTTATAAAACAGATTAGAAAATGGTAATGTGGAAGTACTTAGTTTAGATAATACTGCAAAATATCAGGTAAAGTATCACAATAAAAGCGTTACTTCACTTAAATATGCACACAAAAAAGACTGGTTCGTTACAACTGGGCAAGATCAACTGGTCAATTTATGGAAAAACCCTTATGGCGCGAATATTTTCAGTGTTAGTTAATCAATTTTTCGGATTTAGAAAGTTCGGAACATTCTTTTATAGAGATAAATAAATTTTTCAAATTTTATTACCTGAAAATATTTTAAAGATTATATGGTTTTATTTGGTGCACAACTATTCAAATACGGACAACTTAAACTCCGAAATTTCAATTTTTCAAATCTTTTTAAAGAGTTATATATACATTCTAAATAATTTAAAAACAAGTAGAAATCTCTTATTAGTGTCTAAAAATAATTTATGTTTGTAAAGTTGTTGTTCTGTAAAAAACTATTATTTAAATTTTAAATATCAGAAATACCATGTAGCCGGTTATTTTGTAATTATAAACTTTTGTCTACTAGATTTTTTAATAAACTGCAGACTTGACATAATTTTCAAATTTTAATTTTAAACATTTTAAAAATACTGAAGCATTTAGGTCATTATTATTCATTTAGTTTTCAAAACCTTAAAGATAAGTTTTGATTATGTTTTTTAAACATTACGACAGAACAACGAAAGTGCATTATTGTTAGCATGTGATATTTCGAAAAATGATAGATACATAATAACTGGGAGTGGAGGTAAAAAGGCTACTTTATACGAGTGTATCTACAATACATCTGCCTAATCTTGGATAAAAAAACTATGTGAAAATATATTGATAGACGCTTATATACCTAAATTTCTATTTTTACTTGTATTAGTTAAACTAACCGTTGTTATCAATAAAGTATAAAAAAAAGAATAATCTTGAGTGAATAAAGTGAAAAAAAAATTTAACTACTTTTTAAAATTGTAAAACCATACTTAATTGTTAATTAAAACTCTATGCTTTTAAATTTGTGCTTTTATACAGTATTCGTAAAAATTCTATAATGATTCTTTATTTGTTTTATAAGATTTTTCTATTTTCTTTTAATAAAGAAAATTTTTTGTTCTTGGTAATATTACAATATTGACTTACTGAAATTTCTTATAGTTTAAAGTAATATTTTTATTATTAAATTTTGTTATTTTATTAAAATTGTTTTAACTTGTTTTACTTGAATAGCAATTGAAAAATTAAAATTTAAATTTGATACGCTAATTTATTGTTTAAATAAAACACATTTCAGTAAACAGGAAAAGAAAAATTATATAAAAATATATAACAAGCATACGATAACAGTTTGTCTTAAACTACACAAATTAAAAAAAGTAAACGAAATCAAAAATTTTAACAAAATTTTTAACAAAAGTTTGCGTTAGAGTTAGATTTTACTATTTAGATGGTTATGGAATAAGAATTGTGTCTTATATCGTTTATAAAAATCAAAAAACAATATTAATTAGGGTTAGAAAATGATAATTCAAGCATATAGTGTTGTTAATAAAAAATAAATCAAATAATTTAAAAACTATGTTTTGATATTATTTAATAAATAAATAGTAGTTTTAAAACTATAAAATATTTTATATCAAGATGAAGTTTGCCTGTAGTTGAAACTTCTCAATAAACACCAGCAATCCAGTTCAAGTAATCTAAATTTTTTTTGTTTATTGAACTATAAAAAAAATCTTTAGTCATAAGACCTAGTGTACATAGCAAGCTTTAAGTTATCGAGTCGTACACCACTTGAACACAGTTTAACGTTAAATAACTCGACAATTACTGTCTAAATGTTTCTAAGGTGCATGGATGTTTGAATTTAGATTTAGAATTATAAATTTGAAACTGTAGTAAAACACAAAGCAACATTTTTATAATTAATCTATATCTTTAATTCTTATTAAAATAATTAAAACATAATCCCAAGTCTTTATCTTCTTTTTTGATAATAAGTGTAAAAGATTCCTAAATCTTTATAGTAAAAAGAATTCCTTAAACACGTCGAAAACCATAATTAAGTGTATCAAAATTGCTGTGTGCATTATTTTGCATTAAAAAGAAGTTTGTATTTGATAATAGAAATATATATGTTTATATGTATACATTTGTATAGCATATGACAGCAACAGTCACTCAGTACAAAGTATTAGCCTAAAAACCGTCCCCGAACTTGAATCAAAAAATCTTACATTAAAAAGTCGAACGCGCTGAATCATTCATACTGTTTTAAACTTTCAATTAATATGCCTACCACACACAGATTATTAAAGTATGAACTTCATTAGATCTTTCATTAAACTTATAATAATGATTTCAAAAGTTAGTCATATTTTCAAAAAGTATGACTAAAACTATAAGTAAAAAAGTCAGAGAAAATACAAGATATTTTTAATTTAACTGTCACCAGGTTAACTTATTTAAAAAAATAAACATTTAATAAAAATAGAAGTATGTAGAAACACTGAGATACATTTTGTAAAAACTTTAAAAATCTGAAACACTAATAATCTAAAAAACCAAAAAATAATTAAAAAGATAGTCTTTAATGCATAGAGACACTGTAAAAATAAAAAAAAGCCTGTAGTTTGAGAAAAAAAGTCTGGTCAATTATTGTAAAATAAAAAAAAAATCAAACTAGTCTAAATTTACTTTTTCAAAATACAGTTAAAGGTGAAAAAAAAAGAAGATAATTATTTGTAGTGTTAAGGGAAAAATCAAGATAGTTTAATTTAAAAAAGTAATATAAAAAAGCTTACCTTTTAAATATGCTCTACTATGATTTCATGATGACTTCATTAGAATTTAAATTCATTCATATTTTCAAATATAAGAGTTTTTAAATAAAACAAATTTAACAGTATGATGAAAATTTTCAAACAACAAAATGTCTTAAGAAAATAAAGCAATTTTGGCTGCTTACCTTTAGTCTTAGAACTATACCAATGGCAAAGTAAAAAATAAATATCTTTATATTTCATCGCACCAAAATAACACTCCTAAATAAGTTTCGCGCACTGTAAAAATTCGAATGTGGTTTAGCAAACTTTTTAAAAGATTTTTTTTATATTAATATGGTAAACAGGCTAGTTACAAAAGTTTAAGCATGGTGTATAACGTTTGTTAAAACATTATTTATTTATTCTAAATCGTCCTAAAAACTTTCGGTCAAAAGTAAAACACCTTTGGATAGAAGATTTTTACAAACTTGCTTTTTGCTCTGCTTTGAAAAAAATATTTAGGACAAAATGTAAAGCATATTGTAAAAAGATTTTTTATGGTAAGTAAATTTTTTGTTTTATTTCAGTCTACTCAATTAACTCATTTTTCAATATTTAGAACTCTTACTTTTCTAAAATATACTTTTTTTGTAAGTGCAATGTACCATTTTTTAGAATATCATTAAACGGTTAGTTTGATGGAAAAAACGACATTTCATTTTAACTGCAAGTCTAATGGTATTTTTAATTTTAAAACAAAAGTGCTATGATCGCCTTAGTTTTGCGTAGAAATTATATTGTTTAGTTGTCCAGCTTAATAGTATTACGTTTCTAACTGATCATCAAGACGTGTGTTCAAAAACGATTTGTTAAGAAGTTAATTTATACTTATGTATTAGTTTTCATATGCACTGTACAAGCTTAACATAAAGCTATATTACTATAATTAGTTAATTTTCATAATAATATGTTAGTATGAATAAAAAAACATACCTCCAGTCCTCGTCAACGAGAAAGTTTAAGTTTTTAATTGTAAAGCCAAATTGTTTTAGAATATTAAAGTAGTAAGTTTATTTAATCTGATCAATTGCTAAAGGAAGTTATAATTATAAAGCTTTACATAAAGACTGTTATAAACCGTATCTAATTGCTTAGTAAAAGTAGTCACTTAAATTCACTTAAAATTACTTAGTTTAAAGATTTTTAGGTTACCTGCTTAAAAAAAAAAAATTCAACTGATATGAATGAAGTCACATGGTTTGTTGCAACAGCACAAAACTTAAGTTATCAAAGTTGTTGTTGAATTTTTAGTAATTTCTTTTTTAATCCTCTTATTATAGTCACTTTTAAAGTAATTAAATAAAGGTGGTCGGTTTTATTCATCCAGTAAAAAATTACTAGAGGCTAAAAATATTTTTCAAATTTTAAATTAAAACTGAAGAGTTTTTTTTTGAATAAATGCTAGTTAATTTTTATAATAAAATTCATTATGATTTACTGTAGCATGTTTTGCACAAGTGCGTACTTTAAAGTAAACTTATTTTTAATTTAATAATTCATCGAACATCGTTAATTCTAATTTATTCTAATTATTATGTCACTTTATCTGAATATTTAATTTTATACCTTTTAAAAAAAGTCTTTTTTGGGTTTTATAAAGTCTAACATTTAAAAAAAGACACACATCTCTAAAACTGTTGTTATATCAAACTTACTCCGACCTAATGTTAAAAACTTTATCTATTTTAAATTACAAATTGTAGGAGAATAGTTTTGGAAACCTAGGTTGTTAATAATGTTTTCGCAAATTTCTGATTTATTTCTGCTTAAATCTGAAACGAAATTTCAATAACTAACTTTTTTAACCTCTATATTTTCATTTCTTCTATTGACAAATTTTCTACACTCATTGTTTTTTTTTTCAATTTTTTTCATAAATACTAGTTTACCACAAACCACTGCGGATTCTAATTTTAAGAAACCAGGAGTTCTGATACTTATTACTAACTAAAATCTTCTTTGTTTTAATTTAAAATGAATAGCTTGAATATTTTTAATAAAACATTTATTTCAACAATGGCACTTATGAATTTAATTATTTTGTTACTTGTTCCCAGTTTTATTTAGAAAGTCTTTTGTAGATTAACTAACTAATTTCATGTAAATATATTATACTAACTAAGACACTAATATTTATAAATATCTTAAAAATGTTTTATGTTTTGTAAATTTATAAGTAATGAATTTTGCATAACATCTCTCAATCTTAATTGCTTGATTATCTGAAAAAATTGTTGCAGGCTAGTTTTTTTGTAATTTGGATTTATGTTTGTTGTAAAATATTTTATAAAAACTTTGGTATGCTTTACAATTTAAATTTATCTATTTTAATTATTTTATTACCCGGCTATTTTTTTTAGCTAAGTTAATTAAAAAAGGAAAATTACTATAACAATATGAAAAAAGTTAAAATTTCTGTTCTTATTTCAAAAATGTAAATAAAACTTGTAAATTTTGCTTAACTCCTGGACCAAAATTATTCAATTTTTATTAACTATATATAATTTCGTTTTTTCTTATGTTATTATAATCTTAACTTTATTTACACAAAAAAAAAACGTCGTTTTAACCTTATTTGGGGTCTTCAGAGCTTTATCAACATTATTGAGTTTCTTTTATTTATTTCAATAATATTGATAAAGGTCTGAAGATCCAAGTTTAGGGTGACACGACGTTGCCTCTGTGATAACAACATCAATATTATTATTGTGTCCAAAATTATTTTTTTCAAGTGTTAGGAATACTCTTCACATATACCTAATGTTAATTTATAAATGGTACTTAGCTCAATTTAGTCTAGCTAGTTATCAAGTACAACATATTTTTTAATCCTTAAATATCAAAAATAAAAATCCTTAAAAAATACGATAAAAACATCTCATAAGGCTTTTTAAAATTTCGGCATACAAACTATAAAAAGCAGTCTATTGTGTTTCAAACGAAAGCAAGTCAGGGTAATTAGATAAAGTTTTAGTTCAAACTTCAGAAGCTATTCAGAACTTAAAAATTAAGGTTAGTTTAAGTTTTCGCGAGATGCGACTTGTACATTTTTTTTTGCTGCATCTCCTTATTTTAACTGCATACCTTACGTGGACCTTAGGTTTCAGATGCTTGATCTGGGGGGTGTTTTTTTTGCACGAGCGTCCCTTTAGCACTAGTGGACACTTTTAAAAGGCGTCACTTTTGCACAGAGCTCACTTTTGCACAAAAAACCTTTGCACAGATTGAAAAACATTTAATTTTTTTCTATATATTTTTTATTTTTTGCTACCGAATTTATCCCTAACCCTTATCTCAGTCGGTAGTTTTGATAATTTATTTTGCATATTATTTTATTTGCTTTACTTTTTTTATATTAGTTAATTCTTTTACTTTAAACACTTACTAATCTAATTTTATTTTGTATTTTTTTGATTTTACTTTCATTGTTACTAATAACCCTTACCCCCAGTCGGTAACTATTTCTTTTTCTATCTTATTATCTTTTTACAGTTTGTTTTTTAGTTATTTTATATGTTTTTTTTTTTACTTTCGTACATTATATTTATAAATTATTCTTCTTGCAAAAGTGACGAACTGCAGAAGTGTCCCCTCGTGCACAAGTGACGCTGTTGTAAAAGTGACCTGTTTCCGTTTGATCTAGTGTGAGTTTCAAAACAAGATTTAAGTGATTGACACGTATAAATGCGCACTTTGTTTTTAGCTTTATTCCAAACAATAAGATAATTGTTGGTGGGCCGGTCATTTTAACTTAGTGTCAAACCCTGATAATGGAATCGGTTTGGATTAATAAACTAAATAATTATTTCAACTTAAATTTTAGCAACTTTACTAATCAAAAAAATTGAATTTAAACCTATTAGTTAAAGTTTAAGTTTATGACCGAATAGATCATTTTTGACTGCAAAAAAAACACTTAAATTAGTATAAAACTAATACTAACTTTTTATTTTTGTTTTTTAGGTATTTTTTTTTCCGTTTAGTAAACTTTTTTATTCCTTTGAAGT
>NW_028139241.1:198616-231917 GCF_965202585.1 Thalia democratica
GCATCATCCATTACTCTTCTTTGTGGAAATAGCATTGACTTTAAAACAATCCACCACAGTTGAATTAAAAACACAATTGGCGGAACTGCAAATAAAATAACGCCCCAATCTTGTAAACCTTTTCCCTTGGCTACAGCTTTTAAAATTATATACAATATATTTTTAAATTTTTGATCACTAAAGTTTAAAACACGATAAAGCATTTTTTGATTACCGTTTAATTAATATTTTATACTTAAAAAAAATATTTTTGATTTATTTTAAACAACTAATCACAATATATAGGTGTTACCTGTGCTTGTAGTAGTTGTTTGATTATTTGCTATCATTATTTATAAGTTTGCTGTATATTATCTTCTGTAAAACTAATTTAAACTTTGTTTAAGAATAAAACTAAAACTCACTTTGTTAATTGCAGTCAACTTTTAATGGTAAATATTAAATTTATATTTTAAAGTTATAAGTTAATAACTTTAATACAAAATAAACTTTACAATAAATTATAATTGTATTCCTTGCTAGAAAAATACCTAAAAACTAAATTTTTAAATATTTTTTTATTAAAGTTAGTGTTTAAAGAGTTTATCAAATACTTTACAATAGTTTGTTTTACTATGTCACTACTTTATAATTATATTTGATTGAAATTTTTTGAAAGTTTAAAAATATAAAGCTATTAATGTTCAAACATTATCATAGCTTACAAATCAATTTAGTTTATTAATAACCAATTTAACGACATGTTAGTTTTACTAAAAACTTATAAAAAAAATCAATTTATTATGATAATATTATATTTTTTTCAGTGCCTAATGTGCATTGTATTCGAATTATTTTGGGCGAACTTTTATCAAAAGGGTAAAATAACTCTGATCTAAATAATTACTAATAATAATCCAGTATTTTAATTAGTAACTAGTATTTTTTTAACGATAAAAGGAAGCGTTCGTTGTTCATATGAAAAATTTTTAGTGTATTACAAATAAAAAAACAATACTTTTATTAAAGTTAGAAGAACAGATGTAGTTCCAAATTAATTTTAAAAACTACTTCAACACGATCGTCACACCTTAAAAATGTTTATACGTAAGTTAAAATGACAAAATTTAGCAAATAAAATATTAATAAGTTGTTTTAAAAAGTTTACTTTGCATCTCTGTGTATTGAGATAAGGTCAAATGATTATAGGTAAGGCTTTATATAAGTTTAACATGTTTTTAATATTTGTAACTGTAGTATAAAAACATACTAACTAGGTATGATTCTAGTTTCATAAACTTTGTAATAAAATTATAAACTAAAATGTTAATTTTGAATAACTTTACAACTTATTGCTAATTTGTAGTTTTTATTGCCACAAAAAGTTAATATGTTGAATGACTGTAAATACCAATTAAGTAAAGTTTTTTGCTCTAATTACTTAAGTTATTTTTAGCTTAAAGGTTTATTAACGTAATAAATCCTTGATTAAAATTTAATAATTAACGAAATATTTTAAACGTTAAACCAAATTTACTTGCAGTTTTGCTTAACAAAATGAGGTTTTGGATTAAAGCTTTTAGTTTAAAAACAAAATCAAAGTATTTGTAAAGCTTGGTATAAGGCATTGCTTTATTTACTCAAGTGTGAAACTGTTACGATAAAACAAATAAAATTGTACCTTTCAGCGCTCAATTGGTAAACCAACTATAGGAGTTTTTACCTACCTGGTATCTACTATTATTTTTTTACTATTTTGTAATTTTTAATTCTTTCTTAAGTCTAGTAGCATTTTTAATTTTGAAAAGTTAATTAAAAATCAGTGAATTTAACTTAAAATAATCGTTATACGTTAATTTTTTTTTTCTAGTAGTTTTTGATTAACAATTAACATGACAATTACATTTGCTTATGCCACTTTGCTCACTTTGGGAAACCCTGTTCTAGATAAAGCTATCATAAAAAATATTTTAGAAACTAGTAATTTATAATATTCTCAGTTCATAGTTAGCGAAAGTAGAACTTGAGCAGGCAATATATTTATTCCGCTTTTAATACCTACTAAATCAAAATTAACTTTAATTTCTGATATTTTAACCCAGTTTTCTGCCCATAAATAGTTGTTAAATTTATGCTATACATGTCGCAGTGGGCGCAGAGAAATCCGGAGCAGGCGATGAAGTCCTCCCACCACTGCTACGTGCTGCTAGCGTGCGGAAGAAGATTCAAGTGGTGAAATGAAAACACCATCGGGCAGGAATGCTATCCCGCAATAATGTGCTTGAAACAAGGAAGTTTTACCTGAGTCGAGAATTGTTTGGGATAAAGCAGGAAACAATTAAATGCTGAGTTTAATAAACAGATTTCAGTTTAAAGGTATTAGATTATGAGGATGCGTTTTTAGACTGATATTTGTTCCTATATTAAATTTGTTTTCGATAAATTTACGTATATAAAAAACAAATATAGCAAAAACAATGCGTTATATTAATAAACCATTTTATTTTAAGCTTATGTACACTCTAGATACTATGTGTTTGCCGTACAGAAATTTATATACATTTTTGTATAACTTTTAACTTCTCGAAATATAGTTTTCTAATCAATTAACTACGCATAGTTAGTAAAACTATTAAGCCTGAAATGACCAAAAATAAATAACACACGTAAGTATAAAGTGCAAAAAGTATTTGCACTTATGCAACTCAGTTATATTTCCTGACCCATAAACTAATATTTAAACAATATGTTAACAAATTAAGCAGTTCTATAAATTGCGACAAAGTAAAGTATATGACGTTTTTTTTTTCTTATGTAACATGATTAATATTTTAAAAGTTTATTAAAGTAAGCCCAAATAAAACCATATTTAACATTTATACGGAAAACGATATATATGTTTACGAAGGTTTCTTTACTTTAAGATTTTATTCATGTTTAGAGTTTTTAACTTATAATTGTGTTTTCAAATTGTAATAAGATTGAACAACTGTTGATAAAATTCTAATTTGAAAATAGTTATCGCTAACGGCCGACTTGATTAACTCTTATAAAATAATCCAATTAACATAAAAAAAATAATATTGTTGTAAGGTAGCTAATAAACAGTTTCATCATTATCGACGATTACTTTGTTAACCACATTATACCCAACATAACAAAGTAACTACACATTACATACTTGATGTGGTAGAAAATTTATTACTTTGTTTGTATAGCATATTATAACTTTTAGAATTTATAAGATTTTCTGACATAACAAAATCTAACTGTAAGAAAAATCAGCTAAATTTTTGTCATATACAAGTCATCTTAAAAGCTAGCTTAATAATCAAAAGCGTAAAAACCCGGCATAAGCCACATTAACACATGAAACCGGTAAACAAGAACATAAAATCACCAGTTTTTATCGAAAACGTGTCAATCGTATCCCCATTTTCATTTCAACTTAATTAAGAGTGTCACGACTATGCAGTCGTCTTACCTTTTAATAGAATATGAGCAGGAGGATGTTTAAATTGTTGTTTCGCGCGTAAGTTTTAATCAACTTCTGAAAGGCTGGCTCTTCTTTATTCTGAATCTCTGTGAGGTTCCATCGGACCCGTTGACAGAGATGGTGATTTTGGTGTTGTCTTCTGCGCAGTTTTAATTTGCTGACATTGCGTTTTTAGTTTATCTTCCTGCGCGTACATTTAAGTTAGATATTTTAGTCTATATTTGTTGTTTTGGTTTAAATAAATAGCCTTAATGCTTCAATTAATGTAGTTGTTTAATTTTTGCTACTTATACTTTTAAAATTCGGTTATACTAAGTAAGCAATAGTAAGCTGACTAAAAAGTTAACCAAGTTTTTGTACACATGCATTTTTGTAAGTGTTTAAATTATAGTTTTTTAAAAATATAAAAGCATTTTTTTTTCTTGTAAGTATTATTTATGCTACTTTCTTTTAAATCTATGTCAATCACTTGCTTTACATCTAAATCTAACATGCATTAGTTTAAAAATTTAAAACACAAAACAAACTATTGGATTTTATTTTCACTATCAACCTTTGTAGACTATTTATTTTTTAAAATATTTTAATGCTGATAAAATTTGTGACATGCAATCATTGTATTTTTATTTAAGTTTTACTTTAAAGCTTCAAAATCTTCAAAACACGAACATTTACCGCTTAGTAACTAGCAGAAATATTATTAATTAGTACCGCCATGCACTTGTGAAAAACATTTAACTTAAAATAGCCCTTTAAAAAACATTTAATTAAATAAAAAATGAACTTAAATCTACAACTTTGTTTTACCAGTTTTTTGACTATGACAAAATAATTCTAGTAAATAACTATCAGTTTTAACGCTCTTAGATAACTATTAAAAATGCAAGTACCGCCATGCACTTTTAAATAAATTTTAATCTAGAAACAAATTTTAATAAATTTATTTATAGATATATTCTAGAATAAAAATTAAAATAATTCTTATAAAGAAAATCTGAAACTAAAGTCCACAATTTTGTTTTACCAGTTTGTTGACTGTAGCAAAATAAATGTATTGAAAAAGCACCATTTTAAAGCTTTAAATGATTATTGACAAATGCAAAGTAAATTAAGTTTTAAAATTTTCCTAATTTTTATTTTTATTATTAGGTTTATTAAAAAAACTTTTTGTTTAAAATTTAAAGAACAATTTTTAAAGTTTAATTTAATTTTATAACTGGGTTTATCTAAAATGCATAAGAGTTGTAAGACTATTCAGAAAAAGAATTTGTTTTAAATTCACAAAAGATATCAAAAGTAACATAAGGTAAAAGTAAAAATTAGTAATTAGCTTAAAATAAAAAAATAAATATACTGAGACCAAACTACTTTACTTAAGTTATACAAGCAGATATACTAATATAGTTATTTATATGCACTACGGTTTCGAAGTTTGTTATAAATACCCATAAAATCTATGGGTATTGCAAAGATTTCCATAAACAAAATTATTCGTTAAATTAATAGAAGTTTTAAAAAGTACTTTTTAATAAAATATACTTCGACGTGATTTTATACAAGGTTAATGAATTTTGAAAACGTTACGACCGAAAATAAATCAAATTAAAAGGTGAAAAAAAAACCTAAAAAATATTAATACCAAGTCAAAATGCATTAAAAGTATGAAAAAAATTATCTTTGTTTATTCACTTGCCTTTAAATATTAAATGAATATATTAGATATTCAACTAATAATACAACTAAAATTTTGTAGTCGGAAAGCAATCTTCAATCTAAAGTTAGTGTATCCTATCACAAGAGAAACGTTGGATCGGTTTTGCTTTTATGTTATGTTTAATAAGATACATCTAACAATAAAAATTGAATAGTTTAACATTTGTGAAAAAGGTAATTTATTCTACGTATTTAGTATCAAAACAAACTTTTTAACTAACTTGCTATTTTTCTTATCTACTAAACTCCTAAATTGTGAAGTAATTTAGTATTAATAAATACATTTTACTTCATAAGCTGTTTTACGTTATATAGCTTGAAGCAAAAACAACTATTTAATATTGTTATCAAAACTAAACAGATGTTGTTTTTTACATTTGTTTTTTTTTTTTAAACATTTTTATAAAACATGACTTCAACTTTTTTAGTTATAACTGAGAACTTATTTTTATACTAAATTTAAAATAAAAAAATAATAAAAGATACGAAAATCCTGTGATGCTTTAACTTGTTGTATTAATAAAAACTATAATGGTTTAGAGTAGGGGTGAGCAACGTTTTTCAATCAACGGGCCGGATCCGGAAAAAATTAGTCTTTTGCGGGCCGGAGCATTTGAAATTAATGATTTACCGGGTCCAGTATCTGGATCCAGTCGTATAATGAACTTTTAGATCTGAATCCGACTGGAAAAAAAGTTTAACTCGAAATACGGATCCGATTGGACTCTAATATAAATAAAAGTTTCGGATCCAGCCGGAATCTTATTTTATGGATACAGATGATCACTTTTTAAAATCCTTCAAACTATATATACTTTCTCAAGTCTAACAACTTAAGATGCAGATTAAGACATGTCAGATATTTAAATAATGTCTATAAATAGAATTGACATTGTAATTGACAAAAGTACGTACGTAATATATCGTCCTTAAAAAACATTTTGCTTTGGCGAATTTTACAAAAAGATATTCCAACAAAGTTTGAACAACAACAAAATATTATGACAAAATGGTGTATTTATTAATACACAATAATTTATTAAGTAACTTTCTAGCTTGTTTTTGAAGATAAATTCTTACAGTCTTGTTTTTTAAAAATATGATACAAGACTTTATAAAAAACTTTAATATTAACCCTTTGCGGGCCTGTAAATTCGCTAGCTTGCCGATCATTTTCATTTGCGGGCCGGATCCCATTAAAATAAGAAAAACGGTCGGATGCTAGTCATTTTCACGACGTACGTTGCCCAACCCTAGTTTAGAGAATAAACATTTAGGTTTATTTTATTGCTGTTATATTATTTAAAAGTGTTGCAACATTTTTTTTTACCTTTTATGTCGTAAAGTAAGATACAAAAAAATAAAACAAACATTGTAGTTAAGCAAAATTACAAAGTTTTTGCTCTAAAAGTTAAGTTACTTTAATTTTTTTTTTCATTTTTGTGTATTAACATTTTGTTGTAATTAGAAGATATTATATAAACGAGTTCAAAACATTTTCTCTAAATTGAACATAGCTTATTTATTAATCTTATTTCAATCACAAATTGTGTCAATAAAACCTATCATCTAAAATACTTTATTAAGTTATAGATTTAAACTTTTTAAACCTGTGTAAATTCAAAATAACAGCTCCTAAATTAAAATTAGCATTTTTTATCTACTTAATTGTTTTAAAGTTGTTTAAAATAAAGCTTGGTGCAATTGATGCACGAAGAAACACTTTTGCATTGAGCTTTACTTTTGCACGGCGTCACTTTTGCAAGAATTGTTACGTTGGTACGGCGTCATTATAGCACAAAATGTCACGTTTGCAAGGTATCAATTTGAACTTATTCATTCTGACCTTAACCTGGACTTAACAATATTTCCGACAATAACTCTTAACAAAGCCCAAGCCATTAACTTAGCCGGTGCCCCATTTCTAATATTGACACTAACTCTAACTCTGACTCTTAACTAGTATGAAATTGGTTTTTCGAAAATGACTCGGTGCAAAACAGACACGCATCCTTTAAATAAAATTAAAAATTAAAAAAAAATTGAATATTAGTTACTTTAATTTTGTTGTATATTTAGTTTAACACCAAATAGTTTATACGAAATTATATTAGAGCAAATAGTTTAGATATCAACTTGACGTTTATTTTAACTTTTTAAGTAAAATTAAAAAAGCAAAGCTTATAAATAAAATAATATTTTTTTTTAGAAAAAGAATGTAAAATATTGTTCAAAATTGAAGTCTTCTATGACTGATAAAACAGTACTGTATTTCTAAGGATACGTTATTAATATTTATTGTACATAGAACTAAATCAATAAGAGTAATATATTTTCTTTACAATAACATAAGTGCAAGTTCAAATGACTTAAGTTCGAACTATTTTCAAAGTTAATATTTTGCTGATATACATTTCTATTTATAGCTAAAATATAAAAGCAACTCTCAAAAGCTATCTTTATCAATTTTTTTTTCTACGTAAAGTTAACTTAATTTAAAATACAGTTAGTAAGCCAACAACATAAAATTTATAAAACTAAGACTAAATATGGGCAAAACTAAATATTTCACAGATAAGAAGTCAATTTTTAAATAAAACAAATACAAAAGTCTTAATTTAAAATCTTCTACCTTATAATATTATCTAAAGCAAATTAGCATATAATCATTCATAAAATAATAAATTTGTGTTAATTTATAGATTTTAAGACATTTTATTTGTAGAAAAAGACATCAAGTGCTGAAATTATTGTTCTAGAAGGTGTTACCTGTCTGACAAATGTCAGTCTGAATTCGCAGTTTGTTATTAAAAACTTATAAAGTCATCCGTTTAACAATTTTTTATTGATATGTTTTTTCTTTGCATGTATGTTTATATTCATCTGTACAATTTCGTAATAAAAATAAAAGTATGTATTGTTCATTAAAATGTTTTGGACACATAAAATCACTCATTTAAAACTAAATATGTATTAAATATTAAGTATTAAAATTAAGTTAATTATATTTATCCACAGACAAAAAAGGACTTTGACAAGGAATTTGTTCACGTGCCAAAACCTAAGAATTCTCAATCATAGAGTGTTAAAAAGGTAAAAATAGTTTTTTCTTGTTTACGTTTGAAAAAAACTCATCTCTTTCTTAACTGTATTTAGTTCTATTATAAGCCATTTAAACTATTAAAGATTTAAGTAGATCAAGTATTGTGTACTACTTTGTTAACTATTATTTTAAAAGCTTTAGTTGTAATTTTTAACTTTTTTTTTTTAACTTTAAGTTTAACTTTCTTAAAACTAAATAAAACAACAAAGTAAGTTAAGCATTTTAAAACATATGCAGTTTTGAAAAATTAACAAATAAATAAAAAAAGTTTAGGGTTACATCTACTAAAGTTAAAGGTTTTATAATGTTATGTTATAAATATACTTAACATTTTAACATTTTTTTTTTAATTTCGACGACTTCAAAACCGAGCGAGATCAATGTAACGAATAAATTTGAAAGTCATATGAGACGTGCGAGAGAATAACACAATAGTTAGTTTATTATTTATTATTGACTTAAGGTCTTATTTGCTTTAGCAAACTTTAAAACTTTGCTGTATATTAAAGAAGGTAAAAGAATAAAACGACACATCAATATTGAAATATATTTGACTAATATTATATCAGTTCTTTTTCAAGAGGTCAGCTCTAAACTTTTTAAAAACTTAATTGTTTTTAAACTCAACAAAAAGATGCATTCTATTTATTAGTTTTTTTCTCAAGAAATTGTAGAACACAAGTAACTTATAACATCTTACAAAAAGAAGGGTGAAACCTTTCATACATATAAATTTATTTATTAAGCACAAATATTTTTACTAAAACTGTCTTTTTAAATGTTTTTAAGCATTATTATTTTTTTATATTTCACTAACTTTTATAGACATTAGGGCACATACTTTTGTCTCATTATTATAAATTTTTAATTTAATTTTTTTTTTGAATTATTAATGTTTTTCTCAAGCATTTTTAGTTTGTAAAATTAACTGTTCTGTGACAAAAATCTAATGCTTTTACGATTACACCTTAAAAAATACTCTATTTAAAACTTAATATTTTTTTTTGTTTTAAGATGCACCAGGTTGGCTGAAGATGTATAACAGCCCTACTACCACGTGGTGGCAGCAGTTCGATGATATGATGCGTTTTGATGAACTTAAAAGAAAATAATCATTGTATGTGAATGTGTTTGAATTGTAGTAAATAAAAGTATCGTACTTTTTTGCTAATAAAACGTTGTTTAATGTCCTTTTTTAATTTTTAGAAGTTTCGAAGTAGTGCATAATAACATGTTTGGTCATAAAAATAAAACGATGCATTTTCAAAAGCTTTGTTTTGTCAATGCATAAATTAGTTTATTTCGATAAAATCAAATGTGCCTGTTTTTTTTTATACAAGAACAACATCACATATGCCATATTTAGCCATAGCGTAAATATAATGGTTTTTAAACACCGTATTTTCTAAACTCATACTATCAAGCGTTTAGTCTGGTAAAATAGGATAAAATTATTATTTATAAAATAAATGGCAACAAAACAGTATCAACATTATTATGTTTTTGCGAGAACTTTTTAGCTAAAGATTAAGTCGGCGGTAAAATATTTTTGTTAGTGGGTTTGGTCCGGCCAGTTGGTCATCACTAAAATTTTATTTTTGAAACTTTAAGTTAAAAGCGACATTAAAACAAAATGATTAAACTAATTTTGTTTATGTAAGTAGTAAAATAACAATTTAAATTGCATAAAAACACTTAATAATACAAAACTTAGTTAAACTTTTTTGAAATCAAAGAACTTTATAAATTCTGTAAAAAGTAGAGATTAAACAATTATAAATTACATATTAAGAGCTTCTTCATATGTAGGCAGTTTACTATTTTACATAAACTTAACTTCTTGTTTGTTTACACTTGATAAATTTTGTGATCGGGATAATTCATTTTCGTACTCCAACTGATTATTAGATGTCATTATTTCGTCATAAGTTGGAGGTGGGTCAAACCGTATAACGTGAGTTGTGTCAGTATCTATTATAAAATTAAATATGATATTCTTTATTGACACAAAAAAGACAATCAAATCGTTTTTCCTTTTATTATTTTATAGGCATACTAAAAAATTTTTAAAAAACTAAATAATTTGGACCTATTATAATTACATCAAACCTGTATTATCCAATGCTGCTCTTCCTGGAAACAATAATGACTTTACAACAACCCAAAATAATCTAATTAAAAACACAATTGGTGGAATTGCAAATAAAATGATGCCCCAATCTGGTGAACCTTTTCCCTCAGCTAATTTTTTTTTTAATAATGTTTTTAAGATTTTTGAATTTTTGATATATATGTTATTAAATTTAAAGTTTAAAAAAACATAAAGCATATAATATAAACCGTTTTATTTAAGTTTTTAACTAAATATGATCTAAATAAAAGTTTTCAATAACTAATCACAATATATAGGTATTACCTGTGCTTGTAGTATTTGTTTGATTACTTGCTTTCATTATCTTTAAAAGTGCGCCTAATATTATCTTCTGTAAAAATATTGTTAACTTTGTTTGATAAAATAACTAATACTACTTTTGTGTACTGCAGCTAACCTTTCACAGTATTAGTTAAACAATATGTGAAAAGTCATTTAGTTAAAAACTCAATACAAAATAAACTTTATCACAAACTGTAGCTAGTTGTTTACTAAAAAAAAAAATTAGGTCTAAATTTAAAAAAGTTTTTTGTTAAAGTTGGTGTAATAAAGAATTTCTCGTACACTTCAAAATATTTTGTTTAAAAATCTTAAAACTTATTAAGCTATTTATATTAAAACGTTTTCATAGCTTTACAAGCTATTTTATTTTCTTCGTTATCAAAATGATGATATGTAAGTTTTACAAAGACCTTATTAGAAAATTCAATGTATTATGATTACTTTCGAGTTATTTAGTGCGAACAGAGTTAAAAAGGATTATCGAACTCTGATCTAATTAATAACTAATAAAATTTAATGAGTAATTAGTTATTTTTAATGATGTACAGGAAAACGTTTGTTTTTGATTTGAAAAATGTTTAGTATATCACAATCACAAAAACAATACTTTAGTTATAACTAAATGAACAGTTCTAGAACCAATTTTTATTTAAAAACAAACTTCAACATGGTCTTTTCACTTTGAAATTTCTTTATACCTAAGTGAAAATGACAATATTTAGCATTTATTATTATAAAACGTTATCTAAAAAAAATACTTTGTATCTCCGTGTAATTAGACAAAGTCAAATGATTATAGGTAAGACTTTAAACAAGTTTAACATGTTTCTAATACTTGTTGTTGTAGTTGAAAAACATACTAATTATGTATGATTCTAGTTTCAAAAACTTTGTAATAAAATTATAATCTTAAATTCTAATTTTTAACAACTGTTACAACTTATTCCTAGCTTATTACATTGTTTGTAATTTTTATTGCTACAATTAGTTAGTATGATGAATGACTGCAAATACAAATTGAGTAAAATTATTTGTTATAATTACTTAAGTTAGTTTCAGCTAAAATTTTTACTAATGTAGTAAAAAAAATAATGAAAACAATCTAACACTTAATGATATATCATTAAACTGTTAATTTGGAAAACTAAGACATATCAGCTAAATTGCAAGTCTAATGGTGTTGTTATTTGTAAAACAAAAGTGCTATTTTTTTCAATAGCAATGATCGCCTTAGTTTTGCGTAGAAATTCTAAAGTGTTTTACTTATGTTAAACTAAAATAGTTTGTTAAGAAGTTAATTTATACTTATTTTTTAATATTTGTATACACTATACAAGCTTAATATAAAGTCATATCACTATAAAAACATTTTAAAGAATTATACTATCGTAATGAAGAAAAATATTATTCCTCCTGTCCCTGTGTGAGTTTTAAAACTTTATAGTAGTAAGATTAGTTAATCTGATTAACTACTAAAATAAATTATACTTTTAAAGCTTTACATTAAGAATGTTATAAATAGTATCTAATTACTTAGTAACAGTCACTTAAAATCCCTTAACTTAAAAATTTTCAGGTTACTTATTTAGAAGTATTTAAGAAAAAGTTATAAAATATTTAGCGGATATTATTTAAGTCACGTTGTTTGTTAAAACAGCCTAAAACTTAGTTTATTAAAATTGAAGTTTCTATTTTAATATATATATATATTAACTCTCTGAATAAAATCAACTTTTAAATAGATTAACAAAGGTGATAGTTTTTATTCATCCAGTATTTAGTTACTAAAAGCAGAGAGTATTGTAAAACGTCAAGATTTTGAAAAAAAAAATTTCAAAATAAAACTAATCTGAATTCTATATGAATTTCTTAATTTATTTATGTTTTACTGTATTAACATTTTTAAAATTCAACTCAGATCTATTAATACTAATTTTGTTTATTTTAAATTACAAAACATAGGAATTTTTTTCCTGAAACCTAGTCATTATAATTTTTCGGAATTATCTGGTTCACTTCTTCTTAAATCTAAAAGGAAACTTATATTTTTAACCTCTTGACAGTACTACGTATTTAATAAGTTTTTTTTTCAAGTGTCAAAAATAAATTACGATATAAAAAAGTTTATAATTTTTTTTGAAAATCTATTCTTTTAAGCTACATAAATCAGTCTATTTTGTTTTGAACCAAAGCAAGACAGGATAGCTGTATAAAAGCTAACTTTAAATTCTGAATACAAAAGTTAGTTTAGTTCAACTTGAAATCTAAGGTTAGCAAAGAAACTAAGGCAAGTTTTAAAAGTTTTAAGAATTTATATTTTTATTTGTTACAGAAAATATTTTTAGAAGTCTTAATTGAAAATTACAGCTAATTACTACTGAGTACTGAGCCTTTTATTAAGATAAACTTTTTTAAATACTAAACTATAATAATTAATTATTAATTAATTAAATCTAAGGTGATTTTTTTATTCATTCAGTAAATAGCGGGTGGATTGAAAACTCGGTTTTTTATTGTAATCTTTTTAAACTAACTTTAAAGTAACGTTTTCCAAGTTAATATTTATTATAAATTCTACGCTAAGTCCAAACAACTACATATATGGAATGCACGACCACTCAAATTCGGATAAAAACTTCTTCTTTTTTTATTTTTAATAGTTAATTTTTCTATTTTTACTTTTACCCTTAAACGCTTACTGTTGAACGGTAGCTTTTTTTATAAAATTACCTTCTAGGTTTTTTTTTATATTTTTTATTAGTTGTTTTTTTATTTTTGTTATTACTGCTACCTTTACCCTTGATTGGTAGTTTTTTTTTATCGTGTAGTTAGTTTTGTATACTTTTTTCCGTTTCATGCAAAAAAAATTATTTTTTTAAGTTATCTGATTAATTTCTTCTAAAATCTGAAATAAAATTTTAATTACTATCATCTTCAAGCTCTATATTGAAATTTATTTAATTGACAATGTTCTTACACTTATTGTTTTTATTTCAATTTTTTTATTATTACTTATTTACCCTAAAACACTGCATATTTCGATTTGCCAGAAGCAAATAGTTGTAAATACTGATTACTAACTATACTGTTTTTTGTTTTATCTTAAAATGAAATACTTGAAAATTTTGTATTAAACAGTAATTGCAAATTTGGCACTTATAATCTTTTTTACTTGATACTAGTTTTATTTTGGAAATCTTTAGTAGATTAGAAAACTATTTTTTTGTACATCAATTATCGTAACAATGACACTAAAATTTATAAATATCATAATTGTGTTTTCCGTTTTGAAAATTTATAAGAAATGAATTACTGAAAATAATCTCTTAATTGTTTGACTATCTGAAAAATAAAATATAATTTTGTTGCAGGCTACCGGTTTTTGTTAGCTGTAAAATTTTCATCTAGTATTTTACAAAAAGTTTGGTATGCTTTACAACTAAGTTATACCTATTTTAATTAACTTTATTACCAGGTTAATTATTTTAAGCAACGTTCAATTCAATAATCAAAATAGTATAAAAAATATTAAAAGTTCTGTTTTTCTTTTAATAATGTATATAAAATCAGTAATTTATTCAGTTTAAAACGATAATTTTCACTCAGTGCCAAGCGCTAATAAAGGAATTGGTATTCATTTACAAAAATTGACTTTATCTCCTCTTAGATTTCAGCAACTATACTGATCAATGAAATTAAAAATAAAATCATTTAAGAATAAATTCTATAACTTAATACGATATTTTTAGACTGTATAACAAAAACACTCAAATTTATTTTAAACTTATATTAATAAAAATACATTTTTTTTTATTAGGTTAAGTAGTTTAAGTTGTCTCTTTTTAAAGTAAATTTTTTGTTCCTTTGAAATTAATTAATATCTATATGAAAAAACACAAGTTTTAAACACTGAATAACTTTATATAACAACAATACAAGATTTTGAAGTAATTGTTCAGACCTGAGTATCAAAATAAAAAAAGACCCAGTTCAAGATCAATCCAATACTCGTAGATCACTACTTTTTAGGAGTACTTATTGGTTAGTTTAAAGATAATTTTAATATAAGTAATAAGTTATACTAAAAATTTAAACAAACCCGGTGTAACATAAACAACAAACACTATTTGCTACACACATGGGATTGCTTGAGAATGCTAAAACGTAGGAATTGCATACAATATACATTATTTTTAAGATATAGAAAAAACCACTAAATTATAAGTTCTAGGTTTATTACTATATAAAATTATAAAGTTAGGCACAGTAGTAAATGAATAAAATAAATATTTGTAACATAACAAATCAACTGAAAAATTACTTGTATTTGCTTTAACTTGACGTTTGCTAAAAGTAGATTAAATGCAAAATAATTAATTTTAAATATATATTGTCATTTAAATACTGCCAATTAACAATCAAGTTTATAATTTAAACTTAATTAGTTTTAAAGTTTCAACATATAATCACATATAACGTCATATCACAATCGGGTTTACGTCATCAATTTTCATTCAAATTTCTAATTTTATCAATTAACTCTTCGTAAGAATTCCACAGGAAAAATGGATCCTGACTATCTTCCCTCGCAACGAACTCATGATTACCAAGGCGACGAGTCAACAATCTGCCAGATATGACGGGAAACGCTGAGGCAGTTCCTAAAGTAAATGTTTATTTAGGTGGTTTTGTTTTGACTAAAAGTTGTTAGTAAAAAAGTTGGTATGTTTTTAATTCACTTCAAACATAAAAACAACTAGCGACTGTTAGGGACAAAAAAAAATCAACAATAGTTAAAACAAACAGCTTTGTTTTTCAAACTAAAGTTTTTATTTAAAAAATCTACGTATATCTTTACTTTTTAACACCTTATGATACCGAACATTAAATTATCAATTAAAACTTAACTAACGCTCATTATGAAACTTCTTGCTTCTCACAGGAGCTTGGAATCTTGACAGTATAGAAATTTGAATTCCGCAGTAGCTTCTACCGTCGTAGCTTCCATCCTTCTCGAGAAACCTTATGTTAGCAATGTCGCTTGCAACTAGATAAGTGCCAACAAAGTTATTTTCAGAATCCACCAAAACCTGAATGTTCAATTCATAGTGGAGTTTGTCAAGAACCTCCTTTAAAAAATTATCGCGAGCTTCTTTGTCGTTGTAAAAATCAGGTTTGTCAGAAGAAAACTGCAATGATATTTGCTGATAACAATATTTTTATTAATCTTAGTGTTGGATTATTTCTTTAAAAGACACTATTAAGTATAGTTGTATTTTACTTCGAATGCATTCTAATAAGCATAAATTTACAGTACAAAAATTGAATAGTGATTTTTATTTTTGTTTTTAATTGATGATAAAAAAGAAACCGGTCGTAGGTTGTTTTAAATGCTGTTGTCGTTTGTCGTAGGTTGAGTTAATTTTTTTTATTTCTTATTGTTTTTTAAAACCTCAACTAGTTTTAATTTTTTAAATTATTAGCATTTGGAGAGATAGCACTTGTTTTCAAAAATGTAAACGCTGGTACTCCCTGATTGAATTATCTATAAGAAAATGATAACTCCATACTTGAAATAAAAAATTGATAGCTAAATAATGTGCTGTGAGACAAACTTAAGTTTAATTAATTTGAATACTAACATTGGAATTTTCGTTCAAACTTTTAATGCTGTCAAGCAACTCATCTTGAGAACTCCAAAGAAATATAGGATCTTGACAGTCAGCATTTCTCACAATCAACTCACCATAGTATCCTTCCACTAACAACCGGCCGGATACGATGGGAAACACTGGATAATAAGCACCTAAAATAAATAAAAAATATTAATGTTCATTTAGTTGATTTTGTCTAAAAGAAAAGTTTTTTAGTGGTTAAAATAGAACATTTTGATTAAAATTTGTTCTCGGTGTTATGCAGGGTTGCCATGTTTTAGATCATAATAACTGTAATGACTGACTGTTAACTTTGTTGAGTTATCCTGGGTATATACAAAGCCTTATATAAATGTTTTTTTTTTAAATTTATTTAAATGAAGCTCCAAACTAAATCAGTTATAACATAACAACATTTTCAAAATTAACTAACTAAATCTGATTTAACTAAAAAAAAAGCGTGAAGTTCAAGAGATTCCCTTAACTTTCCCGAGTTTTTTTATATACAAAAATAATGCGGATTCAGATCAAGTTTATAAAAAAAACTCAAAACATCTTGAGTTTTCCTGGTTTAGTCTTTGGCAACACTGATTTTAAGTATCAATTTTATTTATTGAATAAACAACGAACTATAAAGAATTGGTAACAAAAAACTGTAAAAACAAATAATAAGTGTTTTTAAAGTTCAATTTACATTATTACTTTACAAAACTTCAATAACCTAAGGTAATTAAAATTATCAACAGAGTATTTTAACATAATTTTTTTTTATATAATAAATATTAAGTTTTTTTAAAGTTCAATGTACATTAATACTTTTTAAAGCTTGTATAACCTAAGATTTTAAGTTATAAACTAACATCCATAAGGAAGTTTATTGCTTCTCATAGGAACTTGGTTTTCCCGCTTGATGCAAATTTGAATTCCGCAGTAACTTCTACCGTTGTAAATGCCACCCCTTTCTTTAAACTTGATGTTAGCAGTGTCGCTTGCAACTGAATAAACACCCTTCAGACTGCTTACTCTCCTTTTAATCAGGTTAACAACCCTTGTTAAAAACTCATCGCATGCTGCTTTGTTGTTGTGAAAATCAGACATTGTTTAAACAGAAAGCTGTAATAATACTTTAATGTTTAAAGTTTTTAAATTAAAATTCATGTTATTAAAAATTATGTTTATCGATTTCGAATTTTCCATATATTTTACTAAGAATATTTTTCAGTCGTTTATCATTAGATTTGCTCTTAAGCTTTGATTTGTGTTCTTAGTTTTATTCGTTTATTAAAATCTAAATATGTTGAAAAACAATTATAGCATTTTCAAATTAGAACTTAGTTTATTTAAGTAGAAACAACTTACTACAATTCAAGTTTATGAAAAATTTGTTTACTAGATTTTTGTAGAAACAAATAAATTAAATTATGTTTCATCTTAAAATCCGACAACTTTAAATAAACCTATAAAATAAATTGAAAGTAAAAAACTTGAAAAACAATTTTCTTTAATAATTTCATACAATATGAACGAAGAAATCATTTTGGAATATAATTTCAGCGTTTTAATTTTAACCCTAGTTTTGTTAATCATATTGCAGGGTTGCTACTAAATAAGTCAAAAAAAAAGTCCTGAATGACGAAAAAATGTTCTTAAAGCTTTTTTACTGCCCTGAGTCACCCTGAGCTTTTAAATGTTAAAAAAAGTTATTAATTCTTTTCAGTTATATTTTCAGGTACGATTTTCAGTTATATTGTTTTCATTATTTTGTATAATATAACTAATTTTCCTGAAAATAAGTTTTATTAATTCATAAAAAAAATATCGGAGATAGTTTTATAAAAAAAAACATCAAAACTAACTAAATTAAAAACAAGTTCAAAATAACCTGGGTTTTCCGGAGTAAAACTGAAATTATAAAAACTTCTAAATATCTTGAGTGTGTGGCAACCCTGATAATGCTATAGATCCAATGATTTTCTTTTGTGAATTTAAAAATAGAGTTAATATTGTGTGTATATTTTTACCGGTTAATCAATAAAAATTTAAAAACTTTTTTAACTGATTTTTATTTTTTAGGTTTTCTAGTGTTTATCTAGGTTTTATACAAGCAAATATTTTTTGTCCTGTTTAATAGTATATCTAACTAAATATGAAAAACTAGCATGACTAAAAACAAACTAGCCAGAGTTAGCCTGATTTTGTTCTGAGTAGAAAATATTTTCCAACATTTCTTATATTCTTAAAAGTTTTCTAGATTACAATTTATTTTATCATTTCTATTCACAATTTTGAATTAGATTGAAAAGAGACTTAAATTTATAAAACAATAAAAAAAACTTTAATTTTGTTTTATAACAAGAAACTACAGGTTTTAAATATAAGTCTGCTACTGTACTGGGTTAAAACTAAATAAGGTCTTTTACTATAAACTTTCATCTAAGTGCTACGATTGTTACAAAATAAAGAAAACTTTAAACTTATATAACCTTATATTTGCATCAGAAATTAGTTAATCAAGCAAAACACAAAACAAAAAAATTAATTGAAATTCTAAATAAACATAATTTTACATAACATAAGAGCAATAATTATTTAAATAAAAATAGTAAATAATCAAATTCTCTCTGATTACATAGCTTTAATTTTTTTAATCAGGGATTCCCAGAATGGGAGCTATTTTAGTAAGTTGGGAAGCAATAATAATTAAGTGGCGGAATGAGTAGGGGAACGTTTTTAGAATTTTATGCCGTCATAAAATTTTGAGACTTACACTAAATATTCTTGAGTTGCAGATGAAGAGCAAAAAAGTCTTTATTGAGTAGTCTTGTTGTAGAAGGCCATAGCCTTTTTAATTTATTTTTAAGGGGGCAATTTGAAAAAAGTTTAGGAATTCAATATTAAATGATTGTATATGGCTTCAATTTTTTTCTCTTACTGTTACCCCTATACATTACACTTGGTCGGATTTTATTTTTTGATAGTTTTTGACTAAATTAGGATTGAAATCTCTAGAAAATACTTTATTGGAGTTTGATTTTATTAAAAACAAATTTAAGATTTTTTTCAATCAATTTTACAGTTTTTCTCGCAAAAATATTAGTTAAGAGGGAATAATATGAAAAAAAGATTTTATACATAATTTTAACTACAGTCAGTGGCATGGTTCATTTTTTTACAGAGCAAAGACTATGTGGAAGAAGTTACTGCAGAATGTGGTATTGTGTAGGAGGGAGGAGATTTTTTACGATTAAAACTAAAAAGATTTAACTTGAACACTTTAAATATTAGTATAAATCATAAAATTCCTTTAAGAGAAAAAATCAAATTAACTACTGATTTTTTTATTTTAATATTTATGTTACTACTTACTTTTACTTAAGTAAACTTCCCCTCTCAATATACTATAAATTCATTTTTGTTAATTTGGTACAAATGTGTTTTTTCATATAACAATGCTTCGGGAAAATAGTGTATTTGGTTGTACTTTTTATTAATGTGCATCTACTACTTCTTTATTGTATGTACTAAGTATCAAGCCTTTTATATTAAACAATAAAGTTCAAACTTATTAATTAGTTCTTTATAAATTTAACTTTGTTTAATTTATTGTTTATGTTTTCTTTTGTCTTGAATGTTAAATAAATTTTATTTTATTTTATTTAGTGTGTCCTGTAACATGTTTAAGTGTACTTTTAAGTTTATTAAGGTAAAATAGTTTAAAATTTTTAGTTTTGTATTGATTTTTCAAGAATTCCTGAGACTTCCCAAAATATTTTTTTTAAATATAAAATAAAAAAAACTTTTCAAAGTCTATAAAAGTTAAGTTTATAAAAGAAATTAATTATGATGTATCAAATTAAAACAATTTTAAAACGTTTTTAAACAAAACAGAACTTCAAACAAGTAAATATCATTCAAGATCTAGAAAAAAAGTGGACTAAGATTTTACTAAATTCATTTAAATTTCCTGAATAAAAAAAAATACAAAATGGCTGGAGGTATCAGAGTCATCTTAAAATTAAAAATAGTTTAAAATATTCTGAGGTATTCAGAGTATCCTGAGTGTGTGCCTAACCTGTTTTAAAAAAATAAGAATGAGTAGGTTAAAAATAATTAATTTTAATAGTTTTTCTAAGTTAACCTAGAAGAACTTTACAGCAATACTTAAAATACAGCTTTAATATGTTTTTTAAATTGTAACTGAATAAATTAGAAAAATGAAAAAGCTAATACCTTAATACTTACTTTAATCTTTTATATGATTAGTAATCTTTATACCCTTTGAAAACCAAAATGCTTTATATTTGGAAAATTCCAACACTCTATTTGAATTAACGACTCAATTAACTATTTGCACTTTTAAATTTCAGTTAACAGCGTATAACTAAGTTAATAAATTGTTTTCTTAAAATTTAGCATTTAAAGAATAAAAGAAAATAATAAAACATTATAAACTCTTTTCTTTTTTCAGTTACAAAAATTGTAAGTAAGATTTGGTATATTATATAATTTTTTTTTTAAATAGTTATTTTTAAAACAAAATATCATAGAATACGACGAAAAAGGTCTGACCTCTTACAATTCCGTAAATGTCTGGAAGAAAAAATAACTGTTATAAGAACAGAAACATGTTTGTTGTTTATTGTTTAAAACTAAAATATTAGCAAGTATTTAAAATCAAAAAATGTACACTCTTTAAAAAATAATTAGAACTATTTTAAAAATATTAGAATTATAGTTATTTACGTTTTTTCACCACTATCGAGCAAATAAGTTAACTGTATGTTTGGACTTTGGACAGTAAATTTATAATTTTTAGTAGAGAACAAGTTATTATTTCACTATCTATTCTAACTTTCCGAAGTTGAGTTCTGAGTTAAATAAAATTGCGTTTTTTGTCACAAGCATTATTATTTGTAACAAGACATTTTTCTAATTAAAAAAAATTTAGTAGAACAGCTAGAAATGAACATTACGTACTTCTCAATAACAGCAATTAAAGTTCATTTCAAAAACTGTTGTATACTTAGAGTTATTCAATTTAAGTTTAATCTTAGATACTTTTTTAACAAAAGTTATCAGTTATTCACTCACAACTAATAAATCACTAATAATATCTGAAACAATATTTGCAGTTTATACATAAAATATTTATTTTGTTAACGTTTTAGATTTACCTGTAATTATTTAAACAACTTATAAGATTTATACTTAACATTTTGAAACAAAATTTGAAAATTTTTCGAAATTGTCTGTCAAATAACATTTTTTAAAAGTAATATTTTAAAATTGATAAAAAATATTGTTAGGTGTTTAAATGTCATAAAAACAGAATTAAGTTTAAATGAAGATTTAAATTAAATAAAACATGATTATTTGTGTGAAACAGTTGTTACGCTAACACTGTTTCTAAAAAAATTCATCAGTCACTTTATAGTGTAATAATGTTTGAAATATTAATTTTAAAGTAATTTTTAAAAACCTTAGATTATTATTTTTCATAATACATAGTTTAAACAATTAATTTTATAAGGCTAAAACAAACTTTTTCTGAGAACTTTTTAACTTATAGGTTGATTATTAATACAAACAATTGCAATCAAATTTTATTATGATAGTTTATAGAACGTTATTTGGTTTAAATTTATTACAATTTTTTTAGTTTAGCACAAGTTTAATACAGTTTTGAAAGCCATTAACTACGAAGTTTTACTCTGACTCTAGTAAAGAAATTTGTTTTATAAATTGAAAGTAGTTTTGTTAAAAATGTTTTAATAGTAAAATCTTAAATAAGTTCAACATATAATAGAGTTTGAATTTAGTTTGAATTTTTCTGATACAAATTAATTAAAAAAAATTCCCAGACCGGGAATCGAACCCGGGCCGCGTGGGTGAGAGCCACGAATCCTAACCACTAGACCACCTGGTAAGGCGATAATAGGCAAGTTTCAGCATATATAAACCTACGCATAAGTAAACATCTATTGTACGTGACAAAGTGGTTAGGAGAATAGTTTATAACATTCCTTGTCTGTAGCTTGTCTTCGATGTAACAAATGCTTAACAGTTTTATGTAACTAATCTAAGTTTTTGTTCATTACCAAAATTTTATTTTTAAACTATGTTTTGCTACTTTTTTTGATAGCAGAAATAATTAAAAGGCTTTAATACAAAACAACTATGAAGTTTTTAAAAACTATTTAGTTTCATGTGCAAAGTTAAAAGTTTAAAATAAGATATTTTATTGTTTTTGTGTATTTTTAAAAACTTTCAAGTATTTTGTTGCACTATTATTTAAAATAAATGTGTTTTAACTTTAATGGTTTATTTTCTAACTAACTTTGTAAAAAATAAGTTCAAACTCATTCTAAAAGCTATTTGAGTGTCAATTTTTAAATTTTTCTAATTATATGGATTAAAAAAGAGTACAATAATCGACAAAAGATTTAGATATTTTCTAATTAGAAATAATGCTTATAATACAATGGCTTTAATTTAAAAAATTTTACATAAAAATGTATAAGAATATGTTTACACTAAAAACATGTTTACGTATAAACATTATAAATAATTCATTCAACAACTATATTAAAATAAAAAGAAAATAATAATATATTAAGCTTCTTGCTATAAACTTTAGCTACTTTAATAGAGCTAAATACTTAAATCATTAATACAGAAACAAAAATATTAAAGAAAAAAATAATGACGTGTTTTAAATTTTGTCAAAAGCGTATAACTGCATGAAATAAAAACTGCTTAAAGTTAAAAACAAAAACTATAAACATAGAATACTTGACTACAAAATTAAAAAATTTTTTATATTAAAAATTTACCTGAAACAGATTATTTTAGAATTTTTATAGATCTAACTTTATAAAAACCTTTACAAGCAAACTTAGTGAATATCGATTTATTTAAATAAATCTAGTTCCATGTATACATATATATATATGTAACACAGAATTAGATAAACGAAGTCAATTTTTGCTGAGCTAACTTAAAAAGCTGTTAATTAATTTATTACAAAATTTAACAAACAAAATAAAACAGTAATTTTTTTTTTAATTCAGGCTGTTGCGTCATACATTTGTTTCATACAGGCATATAATCATCAGCTGTTTGAATTCAGAAATAGTTGAATGTAAAAAATATTAGTTCAAAAAAAAAAACAAAAACAAAATATGATGAGGTTTTTACAAGACGCATAGCAGTGCAAAAAATAACTTAGTTCCAACTAAAATAACAAAGCAACAAACAATTGTCTAAAATATTAACTTTTTTAAATTTTTAAACTTTAAGAAAAGTTATTAGATATGTCCGCAAAACAACTCTTTTTATATAAATTTAATTCATACTTTATATTTCACTTTAAATTTATAATAAAGTATAATAATTTGAACAGATTAAATTAATAAATGTGAGCAAGATTCAAGCACTCTAGTAAAAATGTATTTATAATTAAATAATTATAAGATTTAAGGAAACAAAATGTATATCACATTAGTTTGCTGACTTCATTTCATTTAAAAAACAGTTTTATTTTGCATTGTTTGTATTGCTCAATTAATTTAATTCTTTTAATAAAGAGCTTTATAGGAATTACAAAGAAATCATAAATTAAATTTGTTTTGTAACTATTTCTACGTAGTGAACTCAAAGAAAAATTTTAATTTTTATTAAAATAAACTAAGTCTACACATCAACACCTGGTTCTTAATGAAAATAGGTCCTACCGAGTCTTAAACTCGGGTCACAGGATTTAGAGTCCTGTGTGCTAACCATTACACCATAGGACCACACGTCTAGCTAATAAATATTGCGTTTATAAATGTTTATTGTAGCAGATGCGAGAGAATTCGAGAAAGTTAATCGTAAGCTTGTCGCTTGGTACAAATTTTATGCTTTTCAATTAGCCAACATCACATTTAAAATCAATTTGAATGTGTTTTCTCAAGTAAAACAAAATTTCGACATGTTTTATTTAATTCTTTTATTTTTCAAGTGGTTTTTGTAGACTGTTTTCCTTAAACATAATTAAATGACAATAATTTAAGTGAAATTTTTAGTAAATTTATAGTTTTGTGGTATAGGAATATAATAAGCTATCTTGTATTATAAAATTATTCCAATCATATTACTAATATTTCAAGACAAAATATGTAGTTACATTTAAAGCTAAGATTAAACGCAGTAAGCCTACATACAGTATTGAAATAATTATTAGAAAAAATCTAATAATTTTATAATTAGTAAATAAATAAAGTGTTTAGTAAAAATTGTTATCATAGTTTAGAAATTTAAAACAATCTTTTTTGTTTAAATTTTGATAGAGTAATTAATCTTCTTCAGGGTTTTATTTATCTTATTCAATGCAGTTATAAATAACAACTTTTTATTGAACTCGTGAAAAAAATTGTTTACTGATGTTAAAAATATATAATCTGCTACAGAACTTTTTGAAACATTGAGTGATTGGCCGACCAAAATGCAAAAACTGTTGTTTACTTACTTTTTCTAAATAGAACTATGTCAAAAATATAAACAAACTACTTAAAAAAATAATGAGATAGTGATTGAAAAAATTTATTAATAAATTACTTATAATGGTCTGATAACAAGTTTCAATGTTATGTTGTTGAAAAACCAGATCAAATTAAAAAGTAAATAGCCAAAAAACATAAAAAAAAAGTTTTTTTTTTGTTTTTACTTGCAGCAGAATTAATTTTTATTTGAATTTAAAGATTTATTTTCGAGAATTTAATTTGATTTGCGAATTACAAACTAATTAATTGAAAAAAAAAATATTTTTTTAAAGATTAGTGGCTTTAAATATGTTTTACTGTTTTTATAAAACTTAAGTAATATAAATAACTTCTAATTATTTTTTTCAATCATAAGAAGTATTATAAAACATAAAACACTAAATAAGACTGAAGTAACATTAATTATTATTTAACTTATAACACAAATAATGAAGGAAAACGGTTTTCTAACTTAGATAAAGTAGTTAATTTCAATTTAATTTAAAGTTACTGATATATTTAATGACAAAGCAGTTTAGCCTCATAGTAACACAACAAAACTAAGTAACAAAAAGCTGTATTTTACGGTTAGCATTAGGTTCAAATCTTTCTATAGAATAAAATTATACATATATACCACATTTTGTTGATATAATATAAAACATCTCATTCGTTTATAGCAGGGTTTCCCGAGGTGGGTCAAGTGGCTTTCTTAGGGCCATGTCAGAAATTTAGGTGGTCATGAGCAGTAAAGGGGCCGCAGGGGAGCTATGAGGTTCAAAATTTGAAATGTTTAAATTTACACTAAATATTCTGAAGTTGATGATGAAGACCATAAAAAAATCTAAGGTGTTTCTAACAGTTGTTTTTTGAGCAATCTTGTTGGAAGACACTATAGCAATTTTAATTTATTTAAACCTGTAATCCTAAAGGGCCTGAGGTAGGAACTACCTTTAATTGGGGGAAGTCCCCTTTTTTGTGCTAAACGCTTAGCGCGTTTCGCTTTTAAGGTTTTTACTGAATTTACCTTACTCATTAGGTTTAACTTAGTAATTAATAAGTATGTAATAAACTTAATATATATAATCTCTTTAATGTAGTGAGTTTATTGAAAACGTGATGTTAATGTGAAAATTAGGAAGTAGAAATAATAAAGCAGCCAATTTATCAGTAGAATAAAACTGCGAATATAAACACAACAAGAAAACACCAAAACCTTCAACTTAAAATGTCTTAATAATGTTCTTAAAGTGTCTGAATGACACAATCTTAAATACAAAATAGGTCTTAATAACACTACTAATAATACAGAGTCTTAATATATGTCGTGCTTCATGCACAACGATGGCTAAACTAAGCACAATATAATACGATCATGCAAATAAGCTTCAAGATCTTATAAAACGAAAATAACAAAAAAGTTCTTATAATGAGTTCGTGTGCCTCTCGCACGGTCTTATGGCTTAACTGAGTACATTACAATACAGTTATACAAATAAAGATAAAGTTCTTATAAAATGATAATCATAACAAAATTCTTAAATTGAATCAGTGTCTTAAGTTCTTAAAATTAGTGTGCCTTTTGCACGATCTTATGGCTAACTGAACCAAAAACAAAAATAACGAACAACATATCGAGCTGCGCGTAGTGCGCAAGCTAGGGCCTAATGAGCATTATCACAAACATTTTTAAAGTTTTATAGTTTAATTTGATGTAAAATCGTCTAACGCCCCCTGGCAGTCATTTAAAATACAACAAAATGCATATTTTGTTACATTTCCCCACCTAAAAGTCTTCAATTGAAGTTTTTTGGTGGGGTCTTGCAACATTATTAAGTGTTTCTTACAAAATGTTAATGCAAAATTTTTGAATATTAATTTTCAAAATGTACATCATTGTTAGATAGTATTATTTTTAAGTTCAAAATGGTTCTTATAAGTGCTTATACAATAGTGAAAAGTAGATAATACTGTCTGTCAGAAGTTTTAATAAGTGTTCACTCCATCGGCGGCCATCAGCTGCTGATTTTTCTGCCCGTCTGTCCAATCTGACCAGTTTTAGGCGCTAAGCACCTCTGTCCATTGAATACCTCTCTTCAACTCGGTTTGTTCTCTTTGTAACATCAGCTGTGGTGTATAATAGCTACCAGTGACTTCGAACGTCAGAAACATTGCTTCGCGTCTTTTCAATCATCTGATGACGTATGTGGTATTTTTCCGTTAGGCTGTGCACAAGAGCAAGTATTTGCGTCTTTTGTATAAAACAACTTTTTGCATGCTCAACCATTAACTTTAAAAATTTAGTACAAAAGTACTTGTTATAAATGGACAAGGCAAGCAACTAAAGAACATTAATAGTGATATCGATAAAAATGTTAATTGTTAATATTTCAAAAGTCGTTTAGGGTCAATTTGAAAAAAAAAAGTAAAATTTTTTATTTCTAATAGCTTTGCTCAAAAACATTGTTACTAAAATTTTAATTGTCAAAAAATAAAGTTATTTAATTCTTTTTATTAGAACATAACACAGTTAACCTCTTAAAAATATTGCTTGAAACAAACGATTTTAATAATAACAAGATAATAGCAATATGAGAAAGCAATTAAACTCCTGTTGTGGCAAAGTTAATAACTTTAATCTCCATGCTTAATGCAAAATAAACAACATTATTTTTTAAATCGCATATGTTTTCATGCTTTTTGTAAAACTTTGCTACTAATTAAGTTTAATTACCCGAGTTTAAAGTACGTGATTAGCCAACTGTAAAATTTTCAAGTCTTCCTAGTTCGCGAAGCAAAAAATATCAATAAGCTTTAAAAATTAATTCTAAAAGTAATACTTTACGAAACAATTTTGAGCAAGTTCTTTCCGAGCAAGTTCATTTTTGAGCAACCAAGTTTGAACTTGTTTTAAATCATTTCAAGTTTTATAGGTCAAAAACATATTGGCTTAAGAGAGCAGATTAAATCAGTGTTTTACACATGTTTTTAATTCAAAGTTGTAAAAATTGACCTAAAAAATTAAAAGGCCAAAATTAAAACAGGTAAAAGATGTATTTTTTTAGAAAAACACACTGTTGAACTTAATTTGGTTCTTAAAATAGCTCGAAAAAGTTTTTCATTTATGGTCGTAAAATTTGACCTATATTACACTTAAAACACATTTTCACAAGCCGTTTTACTTTACAAATCGAGTTGCTATTTTTTTTAAATCTAAGTGGAAAATTTTTTGAAAACTTTTTATCAGCTGCATTGTTACTCGCACTTTAAACAATAATAAAATTTTTAGTTACAACAAAATTCAAAACTGACTTCATACATTGTTTTTTCAACGTTCTTTTCAAAAATAAACTTGCTCAAATACATACGAAGTTCTAAACTAAAACTCTTTAAAACCTCTCACTACAAGAAGTTATAAAACTTATTACCATAAAATCTTAAAATATTAATTAAAAAGCTATAAGGTTTACATAGATTCTTAAAAATACATTAAATTTAAAAATGTTTTAACAAAACTTTATATTAGTTTAAGTTGATAATGTTTTTCTTAGTAAAGTTTTTTTTTTTTAATATTTTAAATATTTAAAATTGATTTTTAATTTTGAAATTGTTGTTTGAAAGCTTTTTAAATTTAATAACATTGAAGTTATGAAGGTTAAGAAAAAGTTTTTTTAAGCAACAGATATTTAATAAAAACTACATTTCTTTTGAACTATGTCTAAAAACATCAAAATTTTAAAATTCATCAAAATTTTAATACAAGTTATTGTCACAACCAACAAATTTGCTGCTCTATCATTTGCTTAAATTTGCATAGAATAATTTATAATTGATTCTAAAAATAACTTTAGTTAAACTTTCAAATGGGTTTAACTAAATTTATTATCCTATACTGCTAAAAGTTTTTCAAAAGAATTCAACAGGTTATTTAAGGTGCTTGCCTGATAAAAAAATTTATTTACCATAATGGTGCACTAGAGATAAATACTTTTCAAAATAAATTTCTTAATTTTAAGAGTTTAGTATTTCCACTTCAGTAGTATCAGAAGGTTGCAAACTCGTATTAAACACAGGGTCACTAATTGTAGTCCTCCACGGCCTATGGTAGGAACTACCTTTAATTGGGGGAAGTCCCCTTTTTTGTGCTAAACGCTTAGCGCGTTTCGCTTTTAAGGTTTTTACTGAATTTACCTTACTCATTAGGTTTAACTTAGTAATTAATAAGTATGTAATAAACTTAATATATATAATCTCTTTAATGTAGTGAGTTTATTGAAAACGTGATGTTAATGTGAAAATTAGGAAGTAGAAATAATAAAGCAGCCAATTTATCAGTAGAATAAAACTGCGAATATAAACACAACAAGAAAACACCAAAACCTTCAACTTAAAATGTCTTAATAATGTTCTTAAAGTGTCTGAATGACACAATCTTAAATACAAAATAGGTCTTAATAACACTACTAATAATACAGAGTCTTAATATATGTCGTGCTTCATGCACAACGATGGCTAAACTAAGCACAATATAATACGATCATGCAAATAAGCTTCAAGATCTTATAAAACGAAAATAACAAAAAGTTCTTATAATGAGTTCGTGTGCCTCTCGCACGGTCTTATGGCTTAACTGAGTACATTACAATACAGTTATACAAATAAAGATAAAGTTCTTATAAAATGATAATCATTACAAAGTTCTTAAATTGAATCAGTGTCTTAAGTTCTTAAAATTAGTGTGCCTTTTGCACGATCTTATGGCTAACTGAACCAAAAACAAAAATAACGAACAACATATCGAGCTGCGCGTAGTGCGCAAGCTAGGGCCTAATGAGCATTATCACAAACATTTTTAAAGTTTTATAGTTTAATTTGATGTAAAATCGTCTAACGCCCCCTGGCAGTCATTTAAAATACAACAAAATGCATATTTTGTTACAAACCAAGTATTCTGAAAAAAGGTTTGGAAAACTCTGCTATATAATGTTAAAATTTGAAAATCAAAAAGGTTAGATTATTCAGAACTGTATTTAGTAGTTTAATTTGTAAAAAAAAACTAAAAAAAAAGTATAAAATTTCATCCGTAAAATGTACAGCAATAATCGAATGACAAACCAAATTTGCTAATGAATTTTAAAAGTCGCTTTAAACGAGGCATAACTTTTAATTGTGACGTAATAATTCAATTAGATAATATACGCAATAATGTTCGTTTTCCCATGGGGCTCCATGGCTCAGTTGGCTACGCCGCCCAATTAGTAATAAATAGGTACTGATTTTAAATCTAGAATTAAATTTTTTAAAATATTTAAAAAAATAATATAAATTACTGAATAATAATTATAACATAGATATCATAACTAAATTACAACCTTTAGAATTTTTACTTCACGTAAATGCACAATGAATGTAACAAGTGAGTTTTATTACAAAAACGTAAAATAAAGTTGCTAAAACCGTCCGCTAAAGTTATTTGTTATATTATATTTATTATATTTTTATAAAATACAAGGAAACAAACAACCAAGCGTACATACAAAAATAAAAAAATATTTCTGCTTCCTAGTTTTTTTTTCTTTCCTAAAGTAGAAGCTAATAACAAGTTTATTACATAAAAGTTGATGAAAAACAATAATACTCTTGAAACTTTTGGTTTAAGGATTAAGTTAAACTTCTCGGTCATTGAGTGGTACACACACTTAAATTAAAATAATAATAAACTATAAAATTTAGCATTATCTATATTCGTATATATATATATATATATATATTATATAATTTTTAAGTATTTTGTAGTCACTTGACTGTTGTTTTTGTTAATTTTAGTTGTTTGAAAGTTAGATAGTAGATCGATTTTTGTACTGAATTTTTGTAATGTACAATATTACGTCATACTGTTTTTTTTTGTATAACCTTTGCATCTATGTTTAACAAAGTGATGAAAAATACAATTTTAAAAATACTAGTACATATTTTTCATGAAGCTAAACGCTTTAAAATAAAATCTTATTTTTCTAATAAATTATTTAAAGCCCTTCAAGTGGGCACACTAGATGGTGTTGAAGTTTAAATAATAACCTTATTTTATATATATATGTATAGCATACAATTGTTAAAACTCAAAAATTGAAGTAGTGTATTAAGTCAGGTTATGATTATAATAACCAAGTTAAAACAGTGAAAAAAATGTTGTTTTCATCGACTTTAAATTTGAGGGAATTTTTTTTTTTGTTATTTATATAAAAATTTCTGTTCTGTATTAAAACTAAATCTACAAAAAAATTGTAGTTTACAATCATAAGTTAAACAATATGCGTCTTTAACAACAAAATTTTCTCCTAAATTGAAAACATTAATTTATAGTTTGTAATGTAACGAAATTCTTGCTGAAGATAAAACCTAACTTTATAGTTCCTAATATTATTTGGAAAAACACTTGTTTAGTAGTTTTTATTGAAATTTCACACTAACATCAGTTTTATTGTTTCTAGGTAATAAAACATACCAATTCATCAATATATATATATAACTCATACGAAGCTCGATTCGATGGTTACTAATGAGACTAAAGATATTTTATTTCTGAATAACATAGTTCAAAAATAAAAGGTTAGCGTTTATTTTGAACTAATAAAAGTAGGGCCTGTCCGGGATTTGAACCCGGGACCTCGCGCACCCGAAGCGCGAATCATACCCCTAGACCAACAGGCCACGAAGAGGTAACTTTTTTTTCGTTTATAAAGCTAATATGCAAACAATTTTGATATGTAAGTAATAGCATTTTTGATTGCATTTCGCAATAAGTTGTACATGTTAAAATGTCTCGAAATAATACTTTTATCTAACTAAATTTAACTTAAATAAAAAAGTAAATTGATGGTTAAATTCCATTAATAAGATAATTATAAAAAAATCTGTAATTTTTGTCTGAAATAAGTATTTATTTAACAATTAAAAAAAATTAGTAATCTTATAACATATGTATATTTACAGATTAATTATGAATGAAGTTTTTTGTCACTTACTTATATTTTGTGTGATTTACCTACGGTCTTAACAGAAATTTAATTTCTAACAAACTTTAAAATTTTGTCATCTTAAGTTGTTTAATAAAGTTAAAATCTAAATAAAAATAAAAATAATTAAAATTAAAATGCGGGCAAAATAAAAGTTTTTTGGTAATAATCGTTAAGAAAAAATGTTGTATAATTAAACAAAATTTTTATATAACTCATTTACTTTATTATTATTTACAAAAAAAACATCTCATCTTTTTATTTACACAGCCTGCTTAGTAATCTTTATTATTTAGTTTTATACTGTGCAGCGAACAGTGCAAAGGAGGTAGGTGTCAAATTTGCACGAGCGGAAAAAATTGCACGACGGGTCTAAATTGCACTAGGGGACTAAATTGCACAAAGACAAAATTGTACGATTACAATTCGCACGAAGGGTCACTTTTGCACGAGCAGAAAATTTTGCAAGAAGTCATTTTTGCACGGGTTGAATTTATCTATTTTATTATTTTCTTTTTTTATTAATTTTAAAATATATAGACATTAAATTTAAGTATTTTTTTATTATCACTATTAATCCTAAACCTTACCTTCGGTCGATAGCTTATTTCTTCGATTAACTAATTTTTTCTTATTTATCTATTTATAGTTTTTTCTTTATAAAAGTTTTTGTTAGTTATTTTTTATTTTTTTTTACTATCACTGTTATCAATAACCCTTACCCTCGGTTAGTAACTTTTTTTTTCTTCTACTTAATAAAAAAAGAATTCTTTCATTTTTTTTTTGTTACACTTATATATATATATAAATATAGAAAATATATACATATAATAATTTATTGAAATGACGATTTTAAAAAATGCTGGAAGTTCCAGCCTGGAACATATGTTTCATAAAGACAAAAAAGATTGTCTCTAATCTTCAGCCAGTTCAAATTTAAAGTAAAAAGCACTTTGGTTAACAAAGATGTACAAGTTTACAAAAAAGTATTGTTTTGTAAGTGTTATTCTAGATAAATCAAAGCTATTGAATATTTATATTCTAATTTTTAGTAAATAGTTATAGATATTCAAGTTTATGTTCATAAAAAGAAGTAACTCTTAATTAAGTCAAAATTTAATTTAAAAATGTGGAGATACCGGGAATTGAACCCGGGGCCTCACGCATGCGAAGCGCGCGCTCTACCCCTGAGCTACATCCCCACATGTTTGCAAGTCAATAATTTACTTTATATATTTAAATGTTTGTATATATCTTTGTACTTGAAACGGGTAAAAATTGCACGAAGACAAATTATCACGAGGGGAACAGTTTGCACAAAGAAAACTTTGAACGGAAGGTCATTTTTGCACGAGAGTTAAAAAAACAGCAAAAAAAAACATAT
>NW_028139242.1:0-26861 GCF_965202585.1 Thalia democratica
AAAATCAAGTAAAAAGCTAAGTTTCCACCAGAGTAAAATTTGAAAATTTGTATTTATAATTTTTAAAAGTTTTATCAACTATAATACTTGCTTAAAGTTAATACGTTAAGTGAAAATCTATATCTAACTTTAATATCAAATTTATATTCAGTTCTAGTGGTGTTAGCACATGTTAACTTTAAGATTAATTTAGAAATTTAAAACATCCCCTTATTTATACCATTTACAACTAAAACTATTTTTTACTTTTCTTTAAAATTCTGAAGTTTTTATAACTTTTTACGTTAAATCTATTTAGTTTACAACTTAAAATGGTATGAATGGTTATTACAAAGGGACATACTAGTACTTTATTGATTTGACAACATTTTATCAAATTCTTGGTGGAAAAGGCCGGTCCCCGCTGAAAACTAAGAAGCAACGCGTTTCGCCGGTAAACATCCGAAGAGTGATTTTTCTGTTGACTCCAACTCGTCAGAGTCGCATGAACCACAGCAAGCTTCACTTGACAAAGGATCAGCATAAAACAAGCGGGTCCGTCAATGGCGCGGAAAACAGGAAACCTGTAACGAAAAGAGAGACACGAAACAAAGATGAGGAATTAAGAAGTCGTGATGATCCCGGCGTTTTTTGTTTGAAAACTAAGCGTAAAGATGTTTGTGTTTAAAAATTTATGTTTTATTGATTTGCATAAGTATTTTTTTCGTTAAAAAGATGTTGCAAAGTATATTTTGTTAGAACTAGTTTACCATACATAATAATATTAATGAGAACTTATTTATTAAAACCTTGTTGTTTATATTGTCAACGAGTTACGTCAATTTGAAAAAAATAAAGTTATTTTTTTTAGTAAAAGTTGAAGCTATAGGTATATTTAAATACTTTACTTATTTAATTTTTTTTACTATCGGTATATTAAACTAACACCCTTTATATTTCTATGTAAATAAAGAGCTTTTATGTGTATATTAAATGGACAGAAACTACTACGTTTTACTATAATTAAGAGGATTCTACTATTATTTAATTAAGAAAATTTTAAGTTTATAGTTTCTAAGGATGTACCAAAAATAAATTACTTGTACAACATTAAGCATTTTTTACACTACAAAAAATATAAAAAGAAAGAATACAAAGCCGTAGTGTTTTTACTAAATAAATAACTTAAATTATTGTCACAATTTGATACTTGCTTATAAAACAAACTATACGTTTTCATAACTTTTTTTTTTTCAACTGCGTTTTCCACAGTTTCAAACTTTGATAATGAAGATTGCATGAATATCTACAGTGTAGTTTTTTAAATTACATTTAAACTTATAGCTTGGGAGTGAATTAATGATTTCGTTACAGTCAAAATATTAAATATTCAAGTGTAACAACTAGATAAATATAAACTAGACAATAAAAACTAAATAAAGCATTTAACAATCCAAGAAAAAACGTTTAATGTGAACTTTTGAAGTGTTAAGTTTAAGTTTTTAGTTGTTCAGAAATAATCAAGGAAAAAAAAAAATTATTTTGCTAAATTTTAACTCATAGAAATTATAATTCATATAGTTTGCAAAAAACGAAAATTTAAACTAAACTAAAACTGTTACTTATACGAAAAGTTGTCTAGATATGGAATTTGAAAAAGATTTTTTTACTAGGTTACAGTGTTTAAAAACACATTTTTAAAAAACAAAAAGCTGCAGACATCGCTCACAGCCTTTTAAAAGACTTTATTTAGAAATCATTTTTTTGAACCAGTTGTATTTCAATGGTTAACTCATTGATATATTTTAGAATACACTGTGCCACATTATAAACTTTATTTTACTTTATTGAAACTAAATATGTGATTAGTAAGTTTTGTTATAAAATTGAATAATAAATTCTTTTTTATTGTTATTTTGTTAATGTTATTGTTATGTCTATTTTAGATTTTTATTTTACATTACTAATTTAAATTATAGTTGGTCTGTTTACAATATTTTTTTTATAAAATGCAATAGGTTAATTTAATTAGAATATGGTAATAATTAATTTAAATAATAAAGTTTTGAGGGAAATTTAAAGTTACGTCATTAACAAGTTTCTAAACGATTCAAATTACTGCATGAGCTTTTATCATTGGTTCTTGAATGTAAGTTATATTACATAAGAAGTTTGTCCTAAGTTTTTTAATAGCTAGCTTAAGAATAAGCACAAAAAAGAATTGTTGCCGTTCGAAAATTTTATAATTTATAAAACTAGAGTACTTAAAAGTTTTTCAAAAACTTATTACAGTCTTAGTTATTTAAAGTTTTTATTTAATAAACTAGTTCAAAATTTTTAGAGAGTTTTTTCTACTTATTTAGTAATTTCTTTATTTATTGCACGCTTTTTTGTTTGTTTGCACAATAATGACACATCTATAAATTCGTTGTTTATTAATTAAATGGTTCCCTCATGAAATCAGCACCACAAGTTTAATTTAAACAAATGTTTACAGTAAGAATAAAACAGTTGAAAACTGTTTTAACTTTATTGTATTTAAATTTTTGATCGCACTACGTCATATAAATATATTAGATCGATTTATTTAAAACAAAATATTCAGCTTAAAAAATTTAAACCTTTACACAACCATGAAGATCTTTAAAAACTTACGTGACCAAAAATTAACATGTAAGTTAATAAACTGAATAAAAAATAGTAGTGAACTAAAACAGTACGACCTGCTATATGATCGGTACAGGGTTCAACTAATTTAAAGCTAATAACTAATTTTTATTGCCGGCTTTGTGCGGTTTAAACTTACGATCGACCCTTAGCTTGTTTCTTATCATATACAAAGTTTTGTATATGTTTTATAGGTATAAAAGTTTGTTGAAAATATTTAGTAACGTCAAAAAGAAGAAATGAATTAATGTAAGCTTTATTTAGCTGTTTTGGTATGTAGATTTGTCGATATAAAAAATTTGTATTTTTTTTACAAAGCCTAAATGAGACAGCCTACACAAAAAGACTTTTCAATTTTATATAATGTTGAATTCAAATATTTAAAAGATCAAACTCTGTATATACTCTGTAAATATATTATAATATATTATAACTTTATATTAAAATATAAATTTTCTGGATTTCTTATGTACTAAACTTCAAATATATATATTATTTTTGAAGATACTTATATGTTAAAACGCTTATACTCAAAAACATGTAATTTTCTGGTTATATAGCAATTTGTTTATTTCGTCCTGAATACTTTTATTTACACGCTATTTTGTTTCTTTTTTCACAATTTAGAAACAGCTATTAATTAATAATTCTGTACAAAATTATTATACTAGAAAAGTATTTACACTGCGATTTTTTTTTAAAACATATGTTTACATTAGAAAAGAAACCTTTGATTAAAAATTAACTGCATTTAAAGTCTATACGTATATTGGAGTATTACCTCAAAAACAAATATCTATCATCCACACATACTAACAATTCATTATAATCATGTAATTTAGTAATCTAAAGTTTGTGATATAATATTATTTAAAAAAATAAAGTTTTTTGTTCGTGTTTTGTTTAAATAGTTTTTAAAATGTTCGTGTAAAAAAACTTAAAAATCAACAATTATATTTGACTTTTTTTTTAGTTTCAAATAAGGCTAGATTAAAAACTTTTTTAAGTTTAAAAAGAAATTTAAACTATTATTAAACTGTTTTAAATATGTGTATAAACATAATTATTCAAAAAATCTATAAATAAATTAAACTTTGTAAAACAAAACATTTTAATTGTCGTTTTGGTTATAAGAATGTTTTTGATTTTTTAACTTAAGTAATACTTTATTTTATTCTTTTTATATGCTTAAAAGCTAATATAAACTCAAATAAACTATTTATGGTAGTATTTAAACATCTTACATTTAAATTATTTTTATATACAATGATATTTTTATATTTAGAAAAACAAACAAACAAATTTAAGATACAAATGATAAAAATTACACATTATTATACAATATGTTTTTAAAGGTTTTTAAAATTCTACAAATTTTTTTTTCATGTTTTTTTTTAATATTTTTGATTTGGTTTTTTCAAATCAAAAAATGAAACTCTGAGTAGGTAAATTTTTAGTATTTGGAACGTAAACTGCAAAAAACTTAAGAAATAGCTAAAAACCCCAAAAGTTAACTTGGTTAAAAATTAATTAATTGTCATTGGCAACATCAAGGTGTACCGAACAAACTTTCATGTCTTAAGATAAACTATAAAAATCTTAATTAATATTATGTTGTGTATGACGTATAGCTTAGTTTTTAGTCGCAGCAAAGTGACATTTTTTTAAAAAACACTTGACTACGTAATAAAATATTTCATTTTTCATGATCGACAAGAATTGCACAAAAAGTAGTTTCAAACTATATAAAGTATATAAAATTATTTTATACATCAGTTATTTAATTTTCTGTAAATTTCATTATTACACAAAAAATTTTATATCTGACTATAGGCTTAAATATGTGAAGCTATCTTAATTAAAAATATTATTAAATTTTGAAACTTTTTTGAATATTTTAATCTGCAAAATGATTACTTTGTATTCAAATGCAAGTGTTTCTAACAAACTACATTGTTTTTCATGTAAATTTTAATTAGGTCTATGAAAAGTTATTTTCTTAAAAGTTATCAAAAATAATTAAAGTAATCATACAACAAAATTTTTACCAAATGTTTTAATCTATGTCGAATCTGTATAAGTTTTTATTTAACGAAATACTAAAAAAGTCTATTTTAATATTTAGAAATACTAATTTAAGATTTATATATATAAGACACTTAAATTATTATAACTTTCGAAAAGATAATATATATTTAACGTTATATTTTTCTGTTTAGTTCTGTATCAAATGTTTGCTAGGATCATAATTGTAATAGGAATCATTTTGAACTTAAAGAGAAGTGTTTATTGTAAATTTAAACAGTCATTATATTTACCGCCAAACAAATTATCAAGCTGCATATTTTCTTTGAAACATAAATCAAATCATTTTGTACATAATTACAGGCAATTAGATCAACAGTAATGCTTAATGAATTTCTTAAGTTTTAAAAATAATTTTTGAATATTTTACAACTAGTATTCTCATATTTTAAGTAATTTTTCTTAAACAACTCCTTTTATGAATAATATAATGTCGATAACTAAAAAAGTATGTCTTGTTTAAAAAACATTAATTGTGTATCGCAATAATCAATAAATTTTATAGCAAAAACTTTTATTTTTTCTAAATTAAGATTATAATTACATAGCTTTATGTTTAACTAACTGAGTAAATTAAAATATTTTATTTCAACTGCACAAATTGAAGTACCAAATAAATAGTAAACACATAGTTTTCTATTATTTAAAGTTTAAAATACAAAAGATAAGCACCGCGTTTTCACAACGATAAGCACAACGGTTTCAAATTTTGAAAATTATTACCGAACAAAATTATCTATATTAATTCTGTTATTATACGAAAGTTTAATGTTAACATTTGTTTGAAATTAATGGCTTCACTCGAGACGAAAGATTCATTTATAAAAAATACTTATTGGCATTTCAGTTAAAGAAGTTCGTTTTTATTTCGCTACTACAATTTTTTCAGTTATAATTTCACTATAAGTTTCACAACTAATGAATTGTTTTTTTTTTTTTAACTAATTTCAGTAATAAAAAATTGTTTTTGTTGAAAATAATCTATACCACATGTTGAGTTTAATTGTTTTAATTTCAGTCAACTACAAATTTAAAATGATAAATATTTTTTCTTACAAAAGAACGGGTTCCAATAACTAACACAAATAATATTTTTTACTTGTTTTAATAAAGGTAAGGGTCGTAAAACTGCGGGCCAAATGTGATAAGCGAGTTACTAAAAACACATTTTGTTAAACAACTAAAACTAAGTAGTTGATTTAAAGGTAAAAGTTAAATTCTAATTTTTTTAAAAGTAAGATAATAATTATATATTTATATCTTTTATATTATTTAACATAAAGCAGTAGAATCAAATAAAAAACAGAACTTATAAGGTCTAATACTTTGTTTTAGTCAGTTTAAAAACATTTAGAATACTTTTGTATATTAAAACTGTATTCAATAAAATTTTGTTAACACAGTTTTAAACCTTTTTTAGTTTGAACATACTAAACATAGCTTTCATTTTAAAAATGTGTATAAAGTAATAAGAGTCTATTTTAAAACTTTAATAACAGTTATTCAAAATAATTTTATTTTATATCAAATAAGGTTTAATTATATATTAGATGCAGTAACTTTGAATTAGAAATATATCTTAAAAAAATAATTAACTATTTTAGAGTAAAAAAAATTAGAAATGTACATTTTTAATAACAGATCTATAAAATCTTATATACAAATTAATTCACTAGAAAAAAGTAGTAAAAAAACTGTTATCTTTATTCAACTATAATGAAATTAATAGATTTCTACTAAAGGTTTTAACAGCAATATATACTATATAATTTCATAAAGACAGTGTTTAATGTCCAATTAATGAACTAAGAGAATTTAAGTCAAATGTAAAATTATATTATTCTAGAAAATCTGTTTATAGCCATAAACATTAATAGAACGTTCAAGTCACATGACACAGTAACAAGAAAAATTAAACTTTCTATGTAAACTTTATATTAGGACTTACATTTTGCTCTATTAATAAAAGAAATGTGTATCTAGTCTAGTTTATCAAACGTGTTTTGTTTTAATTATTTTTTCTCCATTTAAAATCCACTTAAAAATAAATTTATTGATAGTTACAAACTTGTTATGTATTCTAGTTTTCAAACAAAACTAACAACTAAAAATCATACAGTATAAATAATAATCTTAACATGTTACTGACGTCACTAAAATATTCCCACTAATCTATGTTTCTCAAAAATAGATTAGATTATTTTGTAATAGATAATGATTAAACAAGATAAATTGATCGTAATTTAAACTGCAATAAAGCGGTTAATAATGATACTCAATAAATAAGGGGACGGGATTAATTAGAACAAATACATTTTGGCACGAACGGAAGTATACAAGGAAACATTTTAAACAAAAAAAATTAACTCAAACATACTTTAGTTATCTTTTAACCAGTCGTTTTTGTCTATTGTTTTTTTTATTTTGAAACAAATCCAGAATAAAAAAGTCAACTTTGTACTAACCGAGTTATAAATAATCAGGTTGGAAATGATCGGGTTGAAAATGTTCGGATAAGAAATGATTGGGTTACAAAAATAAACTGCAAAACTACACAGTAAAAATTAAAATATACCGCATTTACAACGATTCAAAATTTCAAAGTCTAAGGTATGATAAAATTGGTTCAAATTGATCATACTTTTATATAAAAGTTTCATTTTGATGTTTGTGTTGAATTTTATGACGTCACTTATACAATTAATTACTTAAGGTAGAAACTTAAGGAATACTTTTATTTAAAATAAGGTTATTTTTCGTTGACTAACAAAAAATAGTTCTATAAAATGTACAATACTGTAATACTAGATGTAGTTTGCAGCATTAATAATTACAAAAAAAAAAGAAAAATAGTAAAACTATCTGATATCTAAAAACATTTAAATATTAATACCTTAAATTACGTAAGATAAAATAATAACTTTAAAAGGCGTTTCAATTTATGCACTTTTTTAATTTCTTTATAAGCAGTTACTAGTTGTCTTTACATTGTGAATATGGAGGCATTTATTGTATAAAACACTATAAAGAAGTTTTATTGTACTTAAATAAGTTTAATCTAAGCGTAAATTTAGTACTTCAAAGCCGTAAAAATAAAACTACTTTAAGAGCATTAATTGTTTAAAAGATTACATGAGTATATAAGACAGACTTTATAACGATTTTAGACTTTAGAAAAAAAAATATTTGGTTAAAAAACTTTTTATTATCTAAATATTATTATTTATTATTCGATTATTAAAATAAAACAAACAAATTTTTTTTAACTAACTTTGTAATTGTTTACTTAGGATTTTTATAACAATTAAAAAAAAAAAACAGTATACATTTTTTTTTCGAATATTATTTTAATATACTTATAGTTATATGATAACAAAGCTTTTCTAATTCATGCTTAAAATAAAAGAACTATTAAAAAAAGCTATTTTATTAAGTTTAACTATATTTAATGTTCTTCTAATAATTTAATTGAAAACTTTCTGGTATACATAAGAACAAAAAATAGCAATATTTTATTATAATACTTGACAATGATATACAAGTTTTCTAAAAATTTTCGACTACTTTAAGATTTTATTTATCCAAACAGTTAATGTTTTACTCAGAAATTGTAAACTACACATAATAAACTTTGCTTACTGTATGTTATTCTACTTATATAATCACATTAAAAATTGATAATCCATATTAACTATCTTTAAAAAATTACTAACAACACAATTAAAGCAGTTATACTATATTAATATCTTAAATAATTTAAAAATTATAAAATTCTTCGACTATACACAACGGTTGATAAGTCCTTAGTTAGAAGTTTTGGTTTATAAACTTTTGATGGATTTAGCAATAAATTTAATTAGGACTTCTGAAAAATGTAGTTAACTATATGTAACTGATTTTATTGCTGATATTTCATTGAAAAGACAAATGAAAATTAAAAACATGGTTTAAAAAGTAGCATAAATTTGACTAGTTCAGATTATTTATCTGAAATTAAAAATTGACAACTTGAAAAATATCATACACACTAACATTAACTGCTTAATAAATTTATTTTAAAGCAAATAAAACAACCAGCACAAAATTATTACTACTAGGAATTTGGACCAAATATTTTGACTGTATTATCGTAGTTTAATACTCGTATTTCTTTTTTTTTTTAATAAACATTAGAAACTATCAATTTTACTTCAAACTTTACAATTTTTAATTTTTGTGTTATTTAAAACTTTAAAAAAATCCACATTTAAGTGAATTCAAAAGAAAAAAATCAACTCAACTAGACAGAATAAAATATTTTTTATTTTATACTGTACCTATTCATAACTTATCATTTTGCTAGCTTTATACTTTTTATTTTTATATTAAAATAAAAACTAGAGTTAAAGGTTTAAAGACTGAACTTTTAGTAAACATGTGTTTTATTAAAGGATTATATAAGATTTAAAAATAAAATAATTTATATCTATATTTTTGTAATTTTAGTTAAAGACATGTGTTAGTTCTTTTTGAGTGTTGATGCTGTACACTTATAATTTAAGCAAAAGACTAAACTACACTACATAAACCTTCTGTGAAAATATAGTTTAGTCCTAGCTAAAACTTTTAATGAATTTTTAACTTTTTTCCTTTTGAATTTACTTTCTAAGAAAAACTTTGTTTAAGTAAATTTTGATGAAAATATTTTTACCCTGCTTAATATTTATTTAACCATCAACTAATATTTTTAACAAAATCACATTTAAGATGCTTTACGAAACCTTTAAAATGTTGTTATACTATTTAAAAACTAAAGTTAAACTAAAAAAAACTATAACGTGTAAATCTAAAATTTTTAAAAACGTGTAGAAAATTTTATAAAACTATTTTGAAATCCTGGTAAAATGTTCGAGAAAATATTGAATTTTGTCTTCACTTCAATTTAATTAAATATCTAGGTATAGTTATACTCTCATCTGCTAAATATTCATCATGCATAATGATCCAACTGTGAGAAACATTCCTATATCTTCTTCCTTGAGCATCTACCTTGTAATCTTTTTCAGTTAACTGCTTACTTCTCTGCATTTCATGTTTTTGAAATTGATCTTCAGGTTTAGTGTCAACTTTATTAAAAGCATAAAATTTGTGATTGACTACTTTCATCTTTTCTGATTCAAGAACCTCGTTGACAAATATGTATTTGTATCCTCCTGTGTCTCTTGAAACCAAACATCGATGAAAGGCAACGTCCGAACAATCGGTCATGTACACTCCTTGTCCGAACTTTCCTTCTTTAGAGTTAATGAAACCTATTTTAAGTATTCCTTCCACATTTTTTTCTTTCGTACCATGTAGCAACATTAAGTTGTTTCGTGATTTATTACCTACAGTAGAATCTTCATTATTTTCAAATGTCCTGTACACAATTAAATCTGAGATAGCAATAGCTTGACTACAATTTGTATCAAAAAAACACTTGACAAGTTTGTAATCATCTGAGCTAGTATTGTGCGTTTCATGGTTGTATTTGAATGATTTGTTAGTGCTATTTGTAAGTACGTCCATTTTCATTATTTTAATTTATGTATTAAATCTTGACAATAATTAAAACTTCATTAGAATGTTTAACATTAAAAAACTTTAAGTTCATTATTCAAACTTCAAACGTAAAGTACTTTTAACTACATAAATAGTTCCAACAAAACTCATGGAAATCTTATAAAATAGTATGAAAATATGTAGTTGTAAGCAGGGGCGTCGCGTGGGGTGTTGCACTGCCGCAACTGCACCACCTTGAAATTTTCTAAGAAAAAAAAAAGTATTTATAACGTTTTCGTTATTTTTTTGAACGAAATCTCTTTTAAAACTTCAATTTTGAAAACGACCATTTTGCCCACTTCACTGCCGCAAACTTTTAGCTGACTGCCGCAAATGCACTCAAAAAAGCAAAATTTCTTCAAGAATTACCGCAAAATCAATATCTTGCGGTAAGCTAAGTTGAAAATTCCCTAAAACAGGACTTGCTTAAGTATCATCTACAAGCTATTGTAAACATAAAATAAAAACAAAGCAAGCTACTGCAAAGGATTAAACTTGAGTTTATGTACCCACATGATTTTTTAAATTTAACAGATCACTTCTATTAAAAGATTTGTCATAAATTGCATATTTTGAAAAAAAAGATAAAAACCCTAAATCACCAAAGTCTTAAAAACTTGATTTTAATTTTAATCTGCATGCATATACTACATATCAAAAAGTTAATAAAATAAATAATAAAATTCAAGTTCTGAAAAAAAGTTTATAATAAACTTCTAGTTCACTCTTACAAAAAATATTTTAGATTTATATTAAATAAAAAATAGTATTATTGAAACAATCACATATTTAAATAAAGTAAATAGCCTTAATTTAGAAACTTTGATTACTTAGAGTAGTTTAACATTTTAGGAAAATTTAGTCTACCTCTACTTTATATAACTTTTGGTTTAATTTTTTCATAAACAAACCAAAAATTTTAGATAAAATTGTTGAAACATGGTTGCCTTGCCTCATAATCAGGATAACTTAGAAATTTTAAAAACTCAAGATGACCTTAGATAAATTAAAACAGACCAAATTAGAAAAGTATTCAGGCTGACTAAAGCACTTTTAATTTTTAGTCTGAAAATAACAAGGTTATTTAAAATTAAAATATAAGTGTTTTACCCCTATGGCCACATGAAAACTAACTAACCAAACTTTTACTTCTATAATGGTTACATATTTATAAATTATCTTTAAAATTCTTGAAAAGTTCAACAGCCTCACAACTAAACTTAAAAAAGTTGAGCTCCTGAGAAAAATACTGTCATCAAAACGAAAAACAAATAAATGTTAAATAAAGAAAAGATACCCTTAAAAAACTATTGAATTTTAAACCTCCAACAAAAAACATTAAAATTAGAAAAAAAGTTAATAAAAATGTTAATGTTTGTAAAAAAAAATGTGCAAATTAGTGAGGAGTAAGGGGGGAGGGTGTATAGGTACTTTTTTACATGTTGTTCTTATTTTAACTTTATAAGAAAGCTAATAGTTACTCTTTAATAAACTTGAAATTTCCAATTAAACTTTTAGTTACAACCAGTCAAAGCCTGAGAGTACAATGGTTTATTATACAAGGAGCAAACCAAAACAGCAAAAAATACAATTTTACTGAAAACCTATATTCTCCATCTTTTTTAAAACAATTTTTAATTAAACTTTTTCATCCTAATTTTTTTAAAACTTTATAATTTTGTTGAAGAGAAGTTTTCAATTTTTAAGTATCAATATATATTTTTACATATACAAAAAAAAACTTTTGTTATAATTTTTTTTATCTTGGTGTTTTAAATATCTAATTTAGCAATTTTTTTTCTTTTATAAAAGAAACATCTAAAGATTTTGAGGCCAACTTATAAAAAAAATTTTTGATTTATTTGTTGTTTGAGTTTATATTATAAAAATAAGGATTCATTTGTACCTCTGACTGTGAATTACCGTATCTCAAAAATTTTAAGAATTTTTTATATTGATAAAAGATGACTTGTAGTGAAATTAAAACTGTATAAAATAATTTCAGTAAAATAATTCTAAAGTAGATGTTAAGGGCATAAAGGGGGTGGGTAAAACATTTTTTTAAACACTGTTTAGTTTGTGCCTCCCATTATGAACCTTTTGTTGCCTTTGACTTTGACCGGCTATATCTTAAAACATATACTGAATTTTTAAAATCTGTAAAAAGCATCTTGTAGCTTAGTAAAAACTACATAAAATAAGATCAAATTGTTTCATCTCCCCTATGCCCTTAAAAGCAAAACTTATCTTCAGGTGTAGCAAAAGTTCAGTTGTTTTCAAACTTGACAGTAAAAACATATTTTTATTAAAATAATTGATATTTTTTTAAATTCTGCACCACTTAAAAAAATACCACGCGACGCCACTGGTTGTAAGGCAACAAATAGTTTACTTTATATACCTGCATGTATTTAGATGGTAACAGTTGTATACTTATATAATGTCAATAGTTAGTTTTATGACTGAAAAGGTAAAGCTTTAAGAATTATGTTCACTTTGAAAAAAATTTAATAAACTTCGATATACTCTTACGTACTTTACTTTATAAAAAACTATGAATTAAAACAACCGTAAAAACTTTTTATTAGTGTTATGTAAATGTAGCTTTTTAATATAAATATATCTATTTAATATTTATTATCAAAGTTTTAAGCATTTTAAAACATTAATTAAACCATAAATCTAAGTTACTTAGATATTTAGCTTGTATGGTTATGGCAAAGTGTACAACCACGCTATATACCATTGTTATGATTCTAACTAAACTTATACTAAATGAACTTTTAAGCTATTCTATTAAGTTAGACAAACTATGCATAACTTTGGGTAGTTATATTTCATATTTAAATCATTTCAAACACTACAAAATTAAAAAAAACATACTTCAGTAAAAGATTTAAGCGTTGTCAAAGCATTACTCAACAACTAATTCTAAGAGAAACATACTTAAACAATGTATAATTTAATTGGCAGTTAAGTCAGAACATGAAGTATATAAATTCTACCTATATATTTAAGCATAACAAAAAAAATTGTAATAAAAGTAAAGACAAAATCTGCAACTACATCTGGAAGGTCTTGACTAGAACTAACAAAAACCTCACTATGGCTGGTTTATATTTATGTATGTAAAAAATTATAATAGTTTTAGTTTGACTTGCTTTCTGATTAATTGACTTTATAATATTTGATGTTCAACTAAATTTACAAGCAGTGAAACTGACAATTTCAAATAGAATCTATCTCTACTTTTTCTCTCCCTTTTTGATCAAAAAAAAATCTTATTTATCTCTTCTTCTTAAAAATAATTGTTATTGTCAAACAATGCAACTTCCCATAGCTATTTAAAGTAATAGCTGAAGTAAAAACATAAAATTGTAAAATCTACACAATAAAAAATTAGTTTAAAAATAGTAAAATAGGATATACATTAAGTAGACACTAAAAAGAAAATAAAATGTAAAAAAAATAATTTAAAGTACTTACATTTAAAATAGTTATAATATTCAAAATTCTCTAAAACCCATTTCAGAATATTTGATTAGAAGAATGTTCAACTAAATTGATTAGCAGTGAATGCATATTCAATTACAATAACTTTTAATGTTATAAAACATAGTTTAACATAAATTAATCTTAAATTAAAACAAAGTTTTTTATTCAAATATTTATACTTCAGAGTAAAATTAACTGCAAAAATATGGCAAAAAGTTATTTAAATTTTTGAAAGAAACACGAGGACTTAAAAAATAAGCAACTATCATCAATGTTAGATTTTATTGAAAAAGCTATTTTAAAGTAAACTTTTATTTTCTAGTTTAAATTGAGCTGTTATTATTTATTAGTTGTATAAGCATTTTTATATAAAAACTTTAAGTTGTTTAGTATAAACTTTCCTTTTTTAAATAAGTTTATTTTAAAAACTTAAGTACAAACTAAATCATATTAATTTTTTGACCTTTTTCAGCTTACAGCTAGATGAGCATAAGCAAATAGAACTTCCTAAGTCTCTTGTTTTTTGTTTTTTAAACATAAATTGAATAAACTATAACAGCTAAACCTATTAAAATGTGAAAAAATCTAAGTATACAACTTTTTTAGAGAATATTCTAGTCATTTTTGTTTTTATTCTTTTTTCTGGGACCTCAAGCAAACCATTCAAAACATTAAACCTGTTTTATCTAAATAGAATAAAAAAAATATCTTTTTTCTGGCAATTTTAAAGATAGCTTTAAAAATTATTCACGAAACAAAATTATTTAAATCACAGCAAGACTAGTTTTATTAGTAAAATAGTGTTTTCTTAAATTAATATTGTGTTTAAAAACGTTGCCATTGTTCATTCATTAGGTATAACAAAATTTAATTTACGGTATTTAATATATTAAAACTATTCGAGCATTAAATTTGAAAATTTTAGAAGAAAACTATTTAATAAGTATTCAGATTTCTAATTTTATTGAACTTTTTCTAACATGATATTCTTTACGCATCGTTATAAAGTTTATTACGACCTGCTTAAAAAGAAATAATATTTGTAACAATAAATGAAATTATTAAAAACAGTTTATTAGTTTGTTTTTATATAAAAGAAGTTTGTATCAGTCAAACAAACTTATCAATTTTACTTCATTGATCTGTGTTTTCATGTGCTATTCACTAAAACACTTTTCAAAGAGTTGTTATTATTCAAGCTTAGCTAGTTTAATTTACGTAAAAAATTGGATATGCTTAAAAAATTATTAGCATTAAAAAATACTAACTTTATTATGCAAATTAATTAGCTAACTGATAATCTGACGGTAATATTATTAAAAAAATAATGATTTTTTTTCTTTAATGACATATCTTATAACTCTCACATAAACTTTAGACCTAAACTTACCGATAAAAATAAACCAGATTATTATTATCTGTGCGGGATGTAACACTTAAATTTAAAGCCGTTGCAAACACGGTACTTTTAACAAATACGAATACAGACTACAACTCTACTATCTAATTTTAAAGAAGTAAAAAAGAGGAAATATTTATTAGTTCTAAACTAATATATGATTAACTTATTAAACCAGTTTAGTTTTAAGTTGCAACAAAGCAACTATATTGATTTTTTTTTATCTTTTCTAGAACTTGTGATCAAGAAAGTTTGTTTGAAAAGCACTCGTCTAGTAGACCACTTATACTACACCTTGATTTACTTTATTTTTTAAAGAAAAAATCTCAATTTTTCCGATAATAAGAATAATTACTAAAACGCTAAAAGAAAAATGTTAAACAATAACGTAAGCTAGTATAATAAATCTTATCAATAAATTAACTAAAAACTAATAAAATAAGTTTCACTTTTATGATACTAGTAAATGTTAAGACTTAAACAAATTCTTTGTATACAAACAATAAAGGAGATAAAACTAAATTTAAAACTAGCGAAGTGTTTGGAAATACAATAAAAAAGTAATTTTCATGACGTTTTAAACTAAAAACGCAATTCTAAGCGTAAATATAAGATTGAATTACCTTTTTTGATTCGCAATTAAAAACTGCTTTATTTTTTTGTTAGTTAATGTTAACTATTGTCTTGAGCGCTTAAATTGATAATTTCATTGTACAAAGCTTAAACGTTTTACTATTGGTAAACACTTGAAGATTGTCTTTTATATACTAAAAAAAATTGGTTATTATTTGAACTAGGTTTTTATATCATTTTCAATTTCAAAAAGAAATTTAAACAAAATAAATCGAAATTGTTTTTTATTAGCTTATACATTTATTATATCTTTTGTTAAACTAATTTAGGATAGATTACTTAAGTTTTTTTAAGGGACTCTTACAACAAAACTAATTCAAAAAATAGAGCTAAACAACACTAAAATTAAGTTTGTGTTGCAGAAAAAAAAAAGTTGAAATGCATGTGTTAGCGATTAATTATTTCAAATTTATTAGATATTATTCATATTGAAGTGTAGGAACTATGATGTACTAAAAAATTCATTTACTAAAGTTAATCAATGAACCTCAAAAACACGCCCAAATTAATAGGTCATATTAAATAGTGCATGACGAACTTTCGGTTATTTAGTTGCACACCACAGATAAATTTTAACGTCTTGTCGATGGTAATGATGTATAAGCTGTAATATAAGATAGAAAAATATCTTACAGCCTTAGCATTTTTAAGAAATTTGCTGATATTTTCTAATTATAACAAAAAACTCTAGTTATTGTCACAAATAAATAAAAGTCTTATAACTAATTTTATTTTGTCAGACTAGTACACTGCGTTTTCAACAGTGTCAAAATATCGGCACCGCATGTAAAGCATAATGATAATGAATCATTCATTTTTGTACTTGTAGTTTTATTTAATGATTGTGTAAATATTATTTATGTCGTTAGGATGAAAACGAAATTAATTGAAAAACACTATGTATAATTTAAATCTGTTATTTTTGATTATTACACTAATTGTATCATTTTTGTTTTTCTTTGTCTATTTTAATATGAAAAACAAAGAAGTATTTAGTTAAATTACTATTGTTTTTTAAATATAAAAATTACCCTCGATTAGTAACTTTTTTTTATTTAGTTTTTTTTCTGTTTTTTTTATATATTTTATTTTATATTTTTTGCATAGTGATAAAAAACAGAAAAAAAAATTTTTACAATTACAGGTAATCTTAATTTAATTATAACAGTTAGTAGAACAACTTTTTTCTGATTAGTTACGAGAGTTAAGATTTTTTTTAAATTAAATACGTATGACATATCTTTAGTATAACTGTTAATTAGTTTATTTACTTTTTTTATTCATAAATCAAGCATATCACACATAATGAAATTTAGTTAATGCAACACAATAAGTTATGAGTTTTATAAAAACTCTGTTTTTTTATAATTTTTCAATTTTTTACCTTTCACTTAAAGTAATTTAGTAGTTAAAACTAGTTTTATTTATTTAGGACAGGTGTACTGCCTTTTCAACAGTTTTAAAATCGATGGTAACAGCCAACCTTATTTTAGCGTACAATTTAAATTTTTATATTTAGCTGTGAAGATAATACTTGTGTGGAAATAATTGACGTCATCAAAGACAAGCAAAAACTGTACACAAAATTATTTTAAATTAGTTGGTAATACTACCTAATCCATTAGTTTAACAAAAGGGTTGATCATGCCCATTCGGTCATAATTGATCGAATTGGCATGATCAAACCTTTTGATAAATATGAGCTTGTCTCACGGCAAACGAAAGTCCGGACTTCTGTTCGGCAGACTTTCGCCGATGTTTTTGTCCATTACTTTAAGTAAAATATTCTGCATAAACACGAACATAAGTTAGCTTCTTTTGTTTATAATATATAATATAAAGTATAAACACACAACTAAGTTTATAATATTGAAAAATAAATTCTAAATTTTGTTGATAACATTTAATATTTAAATTTTTCACTATCTATTGTAACATAAATAGCTAAGTTACAGTATATTGAAATAAATTTTAAGATTTTTAATTTTAAACTGTAGAACATATTTCTACTAAATCATTTGTGTCTTTTTTTAAAGGTAATTTCCAAATTTTTATAGGCATGAAATTTCAAAATAAACTATAAAAGAACAACAACATAAAGGTTACTTTTATGTTTAAAAGTTAGTATTGAAAGTTTTAAACTAACTCTTTATAAAAAATTAACAAAGACGACATCTTCAGTGTTTTTAATTAGTACTGCTTAGATAAAGATAATATTTTTTATAAACTTATTGTTTTCTTTAACTCAATAGTTTTTAAGTTGTAACATCAACTCATACAACTTTAGTTTTTGTTTGACATTTTTTGTTTTATAACCAGTTGGTAAAAGCTGTTAATTTTCTTATCATTCTTATTATATAAAAATTATATAAGGTTCATTTTTAATTATTATTCAAAATTTAACAAACAACTTATTTTTTTTTAATTTTTTATTCTATAATAATAAATAAAATCACTGAATAATTAACTTCTTAGTACTTAAAAAATAAAAACTTAAAAAAAAATAACATTCATTGTTTTATTTAGGTTTTGTAAAGTTTAAATTCATATTTAACTATGTAAGAAATTAGTTAATATTATTATAATTTTGTTAATATATTATAGTTTTCGCTCAGCATCCACCCTCAGAACAAGACCGAGCCAGCGCTGACTAAAGTAAAGTACATGGTGGTAGGACTAGTACATCTCAACACCTCCTCATTGGTGATCGTTTATTGCCATGATATTTATATTTTATTTAGTGTGTATAAGTGCAAAAGATAATTAAAACACAGTTAGAGATTGTACAGTAGACTACCGCTTAAGTACGCAAATTGAACCCGACCAAAAAGTGCGTACTTAGCACGGGTAGTGCGTACTTTTTGACGACATAGTATAATATGAAATTTAGTGATTTGTTTTCTTTCTTACAACAAGTCACCAAATAATTAAGCCAAATAAACAAGTCTTTTTATTCTAAGTAACATTTAATACATAATTCTAATCTGCAAAATTTTTTAATAGAATTTTAAATGTTTTATTTTTCTATAAAAAGTTTCTACAAAATTAATACATACATTTATTATAGAAAGTCAATGTCAGTCAATGATATAAAAAAGAATATTAAGCCATATTTTCCATATTTTGTTTTGTTAGAAGGAAAGTATAAAACTAAATTTTGTTTACCAAACATTTTCATAACATCAATGTGTGAGCATTTAAATTAAACTATGACTTAACTATGTTGTATTTTTAGGTTTTTTTATCTTTATCATCTAGATTTATTTATTTGATAGTATTACAGCTCATTATTCTTTTCACTTTTCTGTAACCACTACATAAATATTTAATTTACTAACATTAATAACAGGACTGTTACAATCTCAGGCCACTTAGATTACTCAGGATTACTCACCCTAGTTTAAAATATATAAAAAATTAGAATTTTTTTTATCTTTCTGGATAAGTGCGTACATAAGGCGGGGTGCGTACCAAAAAAATTGTGTACTTAAGCGGTAGTATACTGTATTTATAGTCTTAAGTTTTAAAATATAATGTTATCACAGTAAACCAACTACAATAAAAATAAGAAAGAAATAAATTCATAATTTCACAAGCAAGCTCTTTGTTGTGTGTTTTAATTTAATTAAATAAATATATTTTAAGTGTTTTTACCTTTTAAAAGTTATTAGAAACTTTTGGGTATACTTGAATTCAATATAAGGCCTTAGATGGTTTTAGTTTTTTGCTAGTTTTAAGTATAAAATTAAAAAATAGTTTAGCATTCGAATGGATTTTTTACAATTAGTTTAGAAAATTAAAATTTCTTTTGGGTAACTATTACTTAATTATTTTTTATTAAGCAACTTAATGTAGATATAGCAATATTAGTAAATATTTAATACTTTTGAAGTTAATTTTTACTTTATAGTTAAAAAGACGCAGAATCATCATTTATGTAAGTAATCTTACTTTAGTTTATATTTTTAACAACTTAATAAAAATATATTTAGAAATAGTATGTGATTTTAATTATTTAGAACAAAAATTACAAAATTAGATTTTATTTTCATTTTATTTCAGCTGGCAGCTAATAATGCACAAGTTAACTTTAAAATTTCCAAAACTTTTACTAAATACAAATTCAACATTCATTATTTATAAGTTTAACGATTAATAAGATCGCAGTCAAATAATTAATGTATAAATTGATTATTATCCAAGTTTCCGACTAATTGTTTTTTATTAGTGGTTAGTGTTTGTAAACTTTATAAAAAATATTATCGAGTTGTAAACCGGGGGCTTATTACGACTGGTTTCCCTTTTCCTGTACAACCCCTGAAAAAAAACGGAATAAACGTACTAAATAAGAGATTGGATAAACTTCAATTACTAGATTTTTTATAGATAAAATCATATCTATATGTTTACTTTGAAATATCAAGTGATACATTTGAAAATCCCTGTATACACAATTATAATTTTAAACAATATTTTTTTTAAGTTGGTAATTTTTTTCGTTGATGTCTGCTATCGTGTTTTCAAAAATATACTTTTTTTAAGTTTAAAGTTTATATTTTTCCAAATTATTTTTACTAAACTGTTTGTTATATACACTTATATTTGTTTAAAAACCACTAAATATGTCTTTTATCATAAAAACAACTTATAACAACTAATTACTAATTTTGACTAGGACCTTTTATTTTTTTACATTCTTATTAAATACCTTCGTTTCTACTGTTATCCAAAAAAGTATTATATACATTGTCGATAATATAAGGACTTAATTTTGTTTTTTATGTTTAGTTTAATTTAATAAAAAGGAACAACTGAATTTCTTATTTTGAATTTTGCATTCTTTATGAATGTTTTAACATCAAACATCAATAACTTAAATCAATTAACTATTTACTGCAATGTGCAAATTATCTTTTTTGTTTAATTGAAAAAATAAATTTAATATAAAATGATTATAAATACTTTAAGATAAGAAAGTCTTATGAGAAAAGCTTTGTAATATTAATATTATACAATATTTAACGTTTGTATTTAAATATGTATTTTTTTATAATTTCTTTTTAGAAGTTAAAAATACTTAAAACTTATTAGTCTGGCATGAAAATAGTGGCTGATGAAATGTCACACATAAAACTATGTGTTTAACTCTTTTGGATCAAAATTTAGTTAATCTTAAGTATAAATCAGTAGAAAAGTTGAGCGAAATCTAGAAAACAAGTATTAAAAAATTACAAAGTTTATATAACAAATAAAAGAAAACTTAAAATAAGTGGGATTCCTTGACGTATACTAATACTTCTACATACTTTTTAAGTTATACACAATTGATATAAGTGTCGGCTGTCTATCAGAAAAAAAATGAACTGTAAGCGAACTGTTAATTCTTTAATTTTTTGTAACATTTACAAATATAGTTATTTGTTTTGACTAAAATAATTATAATTTACTGTAAACTAAAAGCATTTTTATTAGTCATAATAAAAGTGAAAATCAACTGTTTTATTTATTATTCATTTTTGTATAAGATAAGCAACGTTGCTAAGTTCTGTTAAATATTTTATTAATAATTGACAAATTCAAAAGTTTTTTATCGAAACCTGGTAGTAAAAATAATATTTTTTTGCAGTTCTATTATTATTTTGTAGCAATAACAACAAAAAAAAACTTTTTTATATACAGTTGTTATACTTTTTATCTAGTTTGTGAACATAGACAATAAGTCTTTTAATGAAATTTTTACTCTAGCACTCTATTTGTATTAATGATTAAAAAGTTGCTATGTATAGCATAAGTGGTGGTTGCTGTTATTACATCTAAAAACGCACAAACGATTGAATAAAAAATTAATGTGAAAAAACCTATTGTAAATAATAAGAAATCTAATTCATTTTTATTGCTTATTTATTTTTGTTTAATAACTCTACTACTCATAATCTTATAGAAACAACGCAATTATGAAAATTATTGCTTCACAGTGGTTTATATTAGTCTTAATTCTATAGTTTAAGCAAAAGGTAAAACCAACCGATTAAACAACTAAGGTAAAAAGTTATCTTATCTTCATGTTATTATACCAAGAATACTAGAACAAGCTGTGCTAACTGAGCTGATCATGTCACTTTTAACCACAGCCTAAAAGTGTATACTTATTAGAAAGTACTCACTAACATGAAACTACTGTAAATTGAAATGTTAAAGTAAAACTGATAATAAAACATAAAAAGTACATAATGTTTGTTTTAATGTATTTTGTCACTAAAAATAGTTAATAAATAAGCAAATACTCCACTAGTGTATAAAACCGTTTTTTTAATTTCACAAGTTACGTCATAAAACTTTTCTAACAAATTGTTGTTTTAATGACTTCGTAATATTTAATCTGATTTCATACAAATAGCATTGATGATCACATTTACATTTTTAGTTGCTTCTTAGCGGCTAACAACAACTAACTCTGCAGAATATTATAAAGGTCTTTTAACATTAAAAAATATATTAAATCAAATTGATATTTGTTATTTTCTATATTTACATACAACTTTCTTTGTTAAATATATTAATGTAAAAAACACTGTATCTACAAACACTTTCTCTTTCTTTAGATTTTAAAAAGATTTGTTTAAGATATGGCTTAATAAGTTTTAAAATATAGTAAATAATTTTATTTAGTTTTCACTTGTATTAATTAATAAACAAAAGTTTTTTGTATTACTTATACAGGCATATTCATTATTGATACATAGGCATATCATAGTAATTTAACACTTCAACTTTGTTCAAGCAAATTAATTTTATTTAATTAACGTATTTGCTATGGTTATAAGTTGGCTTAATTTTTACAGGTTCTCTTTTACCTAACTACCATAAAACATAGTATAAAAACTATAAGCAAAAAGAACTTTATTAACAAAAAAATTATTTTCTTTATATAATGTACTATAACCAGTAGTTTATTAGTACTTATCAAAAGTTTGTTCAACGATTGTTACTCTGCCGACACTGCTGCATTTTAGAGGATCTTCAGAGTTTTTAGTAGAAATGGTACAACTTATAAATAACTTATACTTTTTATAAGGTATACTTAAATGTTTTACAAATGAATGAATTTTATTAGTAATCTGGTAGTTGAGTGATGCATACACTAATAAGTTCAATATTAATATCAATAGTGTCGCTTTGTTACAACTAAAAAATAACGAAATCGAATCAAGAACAAGTTTGTATGTAGGAGAACAAGATTTGATGGGTAGAGCTTAATAACTATATATATGTATACTAAGATGTACAGCTAAACTTATTTATTTAAGTTTTTATAAGAGTTTAAACCTTTTGTTATTGCTAGATCAATTAATAAACATTGTTGGCTCATAACAATTATAATTGTGTAAAATAGTACTACAAATGTAATCTAGAAATTAAACTAAAAAAAGAATATTATACTATAAAGTTTAATTAAATTTATTGAAATTCAGTTTGTTGTACTTTGTCATGAAATATTAAAAATTGACCTAACAGTCATTTATAAGAAATTGTGATTGTATTTACTTTAGTTTACTTTTTAAGGTAAAAAAATCTAAACATTTAGGTTGTAAGTTTGACAGAGCAGCTTCATTTATTTTAACATATTTTAGCTACTTGAAAATCATTAGCAATGTAAAATATTTTATATTTTTTCGTTTTACCTTTTCATTTTGACTTATTTCATTATAAGTTATTAAACTTTTAAATTAGCAACGTAATATATAAATAAGAATTTAGTCTCGAAGTTAGTGTTTTATTTTATTTTATTTTGTTCTTTAATGATTTATGTTACCATATTAGTATCAAAATTACATAAACAAATTAAAAAATTAAATTAAGTAGTTCATTGCAAAAGATTAAACTTTTTAAAAAATAATTCTTCTATTTTCAGTTCAATAAAGAATAATTTTTTCAAGAGACTCAAGAAACCATTACACACCAAAAAATTAAAGTGATAATAATAAAAAAATGCGGTATATTGACAGTTCCCACCTGCGATTATTTCTACTCGATCAAATCCCACCTGCGCACAGTTCCCACACAAAATTATACTTATTTTTATTAATCTATATATTTTTTAAACACTATTTTATATTTTTTCTATGTATTCTATACTATCACTGTTATTATAACATTTATTCTTGGTCGGTAAGCGGTTTCAAATTTAACATGATTGAATTTGATCGGGTGGAAAATGATCGCGGGTTAGAAACGAGCGGTTCCTAAAAATTGCAGGCTGTTTCATATCAGAATTTATTATGAAAAAAAAATGTTAGTACTGTACAATTTTGAAACTGTTATATAGCGATTTAGTTTAAATTTTACGGTAATCTTGTTTATCTATACAAACAACCCTTGCTTCAATTATCCAAATTAACAGTTATTAAAGTTTATAAAAAGTAGTTAGGAGTAATTCTTTAATTTCAAGATGCTATTTAGCTGCTAAAGCTAGCTTCGGAGCATAAAAATTAATTGTTTTATGTGCATTTCAGACGTATAATATCGAAAGTTAAGTAGTTTTAGTTTTTATTTAAACATTATTCAATATGTTTTACTTTTTTTGTCAGATAAGTATGAAAATAGACTTAAACATAGTTACGTCATAGTTCAAAAACAGGAGTCGGGAGATTTTGGTAATTTAGGTAATAATTACCCAAAAGAAAGTTTTTTTATTAAGATTACTATGGACTATTCATTTGATTGTTTACTATTTTTTAACTTTATACTTAACACTAGCAAAACAAAAACACGTAAAAGGCTTATAATGACTTCAAATAGACACAAAGGTTAATAGTAATTTATAAAAACAAAAATACTTAAATAACAATGATTTTATTTTTTTAAAAACACAACCAAGTGCTTACTTGAAAGATTGTTAACGTATTTCTTTCTTTTTTATTTTAGTTGTTTTACTGTGATAAAATTAAATTTTAAACTTTACAAACTATAAATACAATCTGTAACCTTTATATTTTTGTTTTTACACTTTTACAAGCTAAATAAAAAATAAATATCGCCAAGGAGGAAGTGTTGAGACGTACTGATTCTATATACTTTACTTTATTCAATGCGCTCCCTCGGTATTATTTTGAGGATGGGTGCTGAGCGAAAGTTTTAATATTTTTACGTAGTTAGATATGAATGCAAACTTTACAATGCCTAAATAAAACAATGATTTTTAGTTTTTTTACTGTTTGTATTCTTCAAAGTACTACGAAGTTAATTATTCAGTGTTTTAGTTTATGATTATAGAATAAAAAAAATTAAAATAAGTTGTTTAACAAAATTCTGAACAATAGTTAAAAGTATTAATTATATAATTTTTAGATAGTAAGAATGGTTAGAAATTTAACAGCAATATTTGGCTGGTTATATAAAAAAATATCGTACAAAAAACTAAAGTTGTATAAGTTCATGTTATAACTTTAAAAACTATAGAGTTAAACAAATATTGTCTATTATAGAAATAATAAGATTATAAAAAAGGATTGTCTTCACATTAAACAATATTTATAGAAAATATTAAAATTTTTGTTTCTTTATGAACTTATTTATTATTAAAAGTTGCATAAACAGATTTTTTTAAAGTGTAGTCACTTGCAATCAAACCAAACTAAAAAAAGTCTTATTTAAACACAAAGCTTAAAACAAATATTTTCTTATATGTGACTCTACGTTATTACAGTTATGAAACACACTGATAACTTTAACTGATAACACACTTTAATGCTAGTTTAAAATGATAAACAATAATATACTTAGCGTCTGAAAATTTTTTACTATAAAATGCTGCAATAAAAAAAAATAAAATTTAAAAAGAATAAAGAGGTCTATCTAAAGTTAAATACCTGTAGTCATCTACTTTATACTAAATTAGATACTTAGAGAAATACATCAATACAAAAAGATAAGCTGTTTTAACTCGTGTAAAACTGTTTGTTATTCTAGTTGGTATTTTTTTTATTTTAAATTTAATTACCATTTGCAAACTTTTTTCTAATAAGGTTAAAGTTAAAGTAACTTTAAAACTTAGATTATTAATTAATTTATTTTGCTTATCTTTTTAAGTAGTGTACAGTTAATTTAAGTAAAACATAAGGTAACACCAAAAATACGACAATAAAGCTTGTTAGATAAGTAGAAAAAAAACTTACTAAATTCAAAGTATTTTAATTTATTGTTTCATTTTAAACATCTTATCTTCATTATAATAAACTAAGTATATATATTGACATTCATCTTCAAACTAAAAACTGAGTACAAAAATTTATCAATAATTCTAGCTTTAATAAAACTGTAAAAGTTTATTGACTTCATAAATATTCTTTACACATAACTTCATCATTAACTATTTATTTGAATTGATAGATAACCGGTTTATTTTGTTTTTTAAGTCGTTAAAAGCAGTAATGTATCGTTTTTAAAAATACTTTAAGCTCTTGTCTAAAAAGGGTTTTTGAATAAGTAAAACCTAATTAGTTTCTTAATTATTTACTAATTTTATGCTTAAAAACTTGAAATGAAAATAAAAATATTTATTTATGAAAAAATAAAAGCTAATTAATTTACATCTCATCTAAACAGTTTAAAGCTACAAACAACCGACTTAAATCTTCTACTGGTTGTTTATTTGGTGATTTTTTTGCATAATTGATTAAAAAAACAGTTTTTTAATGAGTCTGAACTCTTATAACAGTTTTATTTAGTTTTTTTAGTAACTTAAAGTTTACCTGTAGTAGATTGTTAGTTTGAAACAAAAACTAATTTATTAAACAAAATATTTATATATAGTTTCTTTTAATTGTATGTTTTAGACTTAAGCTAGTGAATAATAATATGTAAAAAAATATTTATTTTTAGTTGTAAATGGAGGAGATAATCTAAACGCTAAACTTTTCTTTTGTTACATTTTTTAAATTATATTTTTGCAGATTTTCTATCCTTTGTAAACTGTTTATTCTATACTAATTCTTTTTTTTTTGTTTATAAGTTTTTTTAACAC